>NW_017208618.1:0-3815 GCF_001704415.2 Capra hircus | reverse complement strand
CCCACAGGGCTGTCCCACGTGCCACCGTGGTGTGAGTCGATCCTCGTCTTGAAAGTCGAGCAGTGCAGGAAAACAGGTTTCCCTAGAATGGACTGAGATATCTGGGTGACTCTGGGAATGGTGGCACGACCCTGGAGTTCCTCTCGCCTTTCCTGTGGAGAGCGCCTCCTCTTGAGATGCGACGGGAACGCCGGGAATACTTTCCCGACCACGCAGGGAATGGATCCCTCCTCTCAAGCTAGGAGGCGGAAACCGGGCTCTTCTGGATTTGGGCGGGACTCTCGTGCTTCCTCTCGAGTGGAGACGGGTAAGTCGGGAACTTCTTGAGTTGCAGCAAAGGAGTGAAGGACCCTTTGGGCCCAGAGTTTAGGTGTGATTAGTTTGGAGACGCCTCAGCGCAAATGGGCCTCATCTCGCCTGGAGGGGAGAACCTCCTGGATTTTCCCGAGTTGCGGCAGGTGCTCTCGACTTACGATGGGGACCTCAGGGACACCCTCTGGTGGCCTCAGGAAAGGCCAGTCCCCATGCGAACTGCTCGGGGCCACTCGGGATTCCTCTCCCGTCGATGCCGGGGCCTAAGATCTTGTGTGGAGTGGGTGCCGGAACCTGAGGATTCATCTCCAGTGGTGACATGGATCTTGGGGTACTTCTGGAGTCTCCCCAGGGGAGACAGTCCTCGTCTCGAGTGGGGGCATGCACGTGCGTTTTCCTTCGAGCTGTAGCAGCAGTGTCCCGCATCCATTTGCGTGGATCAAGGATGTGTAGCTTTCCCTCGAGGCTTTCCCACGAGGCTTTCCCACGAGGCTTCCCACAGGGCTGTCCCACGTGCCACCGTGGTGTGAGTCGATCCTCGGCTTGAAAGTGGAGGCAGTGCAGGGAAAACAGGTTTCCCTGGAATGGACTGAGACATCTGGGGGACTCTGGAATGGTGGCACGACCCTGGAGTTGCTCTCTCCTTTCTGTGGAGAGCAACTCCTCTTGATTGCGACGGAAACGCCGGGAATTCTTTCCCGAACACGCAGGGAAAGGTTCCCTCCTCTCGACCTAGGAGGCGGAAACGGGGCTCCTCTGGATGTGGCTGGGACTCGCGTGCCTCCTCCCGAGTGGAGACGGGTATGTCGGGGAACTTCTTGAGTTGCAGCAAGGGTGTGAAGGACCCTTTGGAAGTTCCAGAGGTTAGGTGTGATTAGCCTCGAGACGCCTCAGCGGAAATGGGCCTCATCTCGCCTGGAGGGGAAAACCTCCTGGATTTTCTGGAGTTGCGGCAGGTGCTCTCGACTTAAGACGGGGACCTCAGGGACCCGATCTGGTGGCCTCAGGAAAGGCCAGTCCCCATGTGAGTTGCTCGGGGGCTCTCGGGATTCCTCTCCCGTCGATGCTGTGGCCTAAGACCTTGTATGGAGTCAGTGCCGGAACCTGAGGATTCCTCTACAGTGCTGACATGGATCTTGGGGTACTTCTGGAGTCTCCCCAGGTGAGTCAGTCCTCGGCTCGAGTGGGGGCATGAACCTGCGCTTTCCTTCTGAGCTGTAGCAGCAGTGTCGCGCTTCCCTTCACGTGGATCAAGGATCTGTGTCTTTCCCTCTAGGCTTTCCCACCAGGCTTTCCCACGAGGCTTTACCACAGGGCTGTCCCACGTGCCAATGTGGTATGAGTCGATCCTCGCTTGAAAGTCGAGGGCAGTGCAGGGAAAACAGGTTTCCCTGGAATGGACGGAGACATCTGGTTGACTCTCGGAATGGTGGCACGACCCTGGAGTTCCTCTCGCCTTACCTGTGTAGAGCAGCCTCCTCTTGAGATGCGACGGGAACGCCGGGAATTCTTTCCTGACCACGCAGGGAAAGGATCCCTCCTCTCGAACTAGGAGACGGAAACGGGGCTCCTCTGGATGTGGCCGGGACTCCTCGTGCTTCCTCTCAAGTGGAAGACGGATATGTCGTGGAACTTCTTGAGTTGCAGCAAGGGTTTGAAGGACCCTTTGGAAGTTCCAGATGTTAGATGTGATTAGCCTCCAGACGCCTCAGCGGAAATGGGCCTTATCTCGCCTGGAGGGGAGAACCTCCTGGATTTTCTCGAGTTGCGGCAGGTGCTCTCGACTTACGACGGGGACCTCAGGGACCCGCTCTGGTGGCCTCAGCAAAGGCAAGTCCCCATGCGAATTGCACGGGGGGCCTCTCGGGAATCCTCTCCCCTCGATGCCGGTTGCTAAGACCTTGTGTGGAGTCGGTGCCGGAACCTGAGGATTCCTCTGCAGTGCTGACATGGATCTTGGGGTATTTCTGGAGTCTCCCCAGGAGAGTGAGTCCTCGACTTGAGTGGGGCATGCACGTGCCCTTTCCTCCCAAGCTGTAGCAGCAGTATCACGCTTCCCTTCGCGTGGATCAAGGGATCTGTGGCTTTCCCTCGAGGCTTTCCCACGAGGCATTCCTACAGGGCTGTCCCACGTGCCACCGAGTGTGTGAGTCGATCCTCGGCTTGAAAGTCGAGGCAGTGCAGGGAAAACAGGTTTCCCTGGAATGGACTGAGACATCTGGGGGACTCTGGGAATGGTGGCACTACCCTGGAGTTCCTCTCGCCTTTCCTGTGGAGAGCGCCTCCTCTTGAGATGCGACGGGAACGTCGGGAATTCTTTCCCGACCACGCAGGGAAAGGATCCCTCCTCTCGAGCTAGGAGGCGGAAACGGGGCTCCTCTGGATGTGGGCAGAACTCTCGTGCTTCCTCTCGAGTGGAGACGGGTATGTCGGGGAACTTCTTGAGTTGCAGCAAGGGTGTGAAGGACCCTTTGGATGTTCCAGATGTTAGATGTGATTAGTCTCGAGACGCCTCAGTGGAAATGGGCCTCATCTCGCCTGGAGGGGAGAACCTCCTGGATTTTATCGAGTTGCGGCAGGTGCTCTCGACTTACGACAGGGACCTCAGGGACCCGCTCTGGTGGCCTCAGGAAAGGCCAGTCCCCATGCGAGTTGCTCGGGGGCCTCTCGGGATTCCTCTCCCGTTGATGCCGGGGCCTAAACCTTGTGTGGAGTCGGTGCCGGAATCTGAGGATTCCTCTCCAGTGCTGACATGGATCTTGGGGTATTTCTGGAGTCTCCCCAGGAGAGTGAGTCCTCGACTTGAGTGGGGGCATGCACGTGCGCTTTCCTCCCACGCTGTAGCAGCAGTGTCGCGCTTCTCTTCGCGTGGATCAAGGGATCAGGGGCTTTCCTTCGAGGCATTCCCACGAGGCTTTCCCACGAGGCTTTCCCACAGTTATGTCCCACGTTCCACTGTGGTGTGAGTCGATCCTTGGCTTGAAAGTCGAGGCAGTGCAGGGAAAACAGGTTTCCCTGGAATGGACTGAGACATCTGGGGGACTCTGGGAATGGTGGCACGACCCTGGAGTTCCTCGCGCCTTTCCTGTGGAGAGCGCCTCCTCTTGAGATGCGACGGGAACGCCGGGCATTCTTTCCCCGAGTACGCAGGGAAAGGATCCCTCCTCTCGAGCTAGGAGGCAGAAACGGGGCTCCTCTGGATGTGGGCGGAACTCTCGTGCTTCCTCTCGAGTGGAGACGGGTGTGTCGGGGAACTTCTTGAGTTGCAGCAAGGGTTGAAGGAACCTTTGGAAGTTCCAGAGGTTAGGTGTGATTAGCCTCGAGACGCCTCTGTGGAAATGGGCCTCATCTCGCCTGGAGGGGAGAACGTCCTGGATTTTCTCGAGTTGCGGCAGGTGCTCTCGACTTACGACGGGGACCTCAGGGACCCGCTCTGGTGGCCTAAGGAAAGGCCAGTCCCCTCATCAGTTCCTCGGGCTCCTCTCCGGATTCCTTCTACCGTC
>NW_017208617.1:0-3815 GCF_001704415.2 Capra hircus | reverse complement strand
GGGAGACTCCAGAATTACCCCGAGGGTCCATGTCAGCACTGGAGAGAAATCCTCAGGTTCCGGCACATACTCCACACAAGATCTTAGGCCCGGCATCGACGGAGAGGAATCCGAAGAGCCCCCGAGGAACTTGCATGGGGGACTGGCCTTTCCTGAGGGCCACCAGAGCGGGTCCCTGAGGTCCCGTCGTAAGTCGAAAGCACCTGCCACAACTCGAGATAATCCAGGAGGTTCTCCCCTCCAGGCGAGATGAGGCCCATTTCCGCTGAGGCATCTCGAGGCTAATCACATCTGACATCTGGAATTTCCAAAGGGTCCTTCACACCTTGCTGCAACTCAAGAAGTTCCCCGACATACCCGTCTGCACTCGAGAGGAAGCACGAGAGTCCCGCCCACATCCATAGGAGCCACGTTTCCGCCTCCTAGCTTGAGAGGAGGGATCCTTTCCCTGCGTCGTGGGGAAAGAATTCCCCGAGTTCCCGTCGCATCTCAAGAGGAGGCGCTCTCCACAGGAAAGGCGAGAGGAACTCCAGGGTCGTCCACCATTCCCAGATCCCCAGATTCTCAGTCCATTTCCAGGGAAACCTGTTTTCCCTGCACTGCCTCGACTTTCAAGCGAGGATCGACTCACACCACGGTGGCACTTGGGGACAGCCCTGTGGGAAAAGCCTCGTGGGAAAGCCTCGTGGGAAAGTGGGAAAGCCACAGATCCCTTGATCCACGCGAATGGAAGCGCGACACTGCAGCTACAGCTCGGGAGGAAACCACACGTGCATGCCCCCCCACTCGAAATGAGGACCGACTCCCTAGGGGAGACTCCAGAAGTACCCCAAGATCCATGTCAGCACTTGAGAGGAATCCTCAGGTTCCGGCACTGACTCCGCACAAGATCTTAGGACCCGGCAACGAAGGGAGAGGGATACTGAGAGGCCTGCGTGCAATTCGAATGGGGACTTGCCTTTCCTGAGGCCACCAGAGTAGGTCCCTGAGGTCCCCGTCGAAGTCAAGAACACCTGCCGCAACTCGAGAAAATCCAGGAGGTTCTCCCCTCCAGGCGAGATGCGGCCATTTCCGCTGAGGCGTCTCGAGGCTAATCACACCTAACCTCTGGAAATTCCAAAGGGTCCTTCACACCCTTGCTACAACTCAAGAAATTCCCCAACATACCCGTGTCCACTCGAGAGGAAGCACGAGATTCCCGCCCTCACCCAGAGGAGAACCGTTTCTGCCTCCTAGCTCGAGAGGAGGGATCCTTTCCCTGCGTGGTCGGGAAAGAATTCCCGGCTTTCCCGTCGCATCTCAAGAGGAGCGCTCTCCATAGGAAAGGCGAGAGGAACTCCAGGGTCGTGCCACCATTCCCAGAGTCCCCAGATATCTCAGTCCATTCCAGGGAAACCTGCTTTCCTGCACTGCCTCGACTTTCAAGCCGAGGATCGACTCACACCACGGTGGCACGTGGGACAGCCCTGTGGGAAAGCCCGTGGGAAAGCCTCGAGGGAAAGGCACAGATCCCTTGATCCAACAGAAGGGAAGCAATGACACTGCTGCTACAGCTCGGGAGGAAAGCGCACGTGCAAGCCCCCACTCGAGACGAGGACTGACTCCCCTGGGGAGACTCCAGAAGTACCCCGAGGTCCATGTCAGCACTGGAGAGAAATCCTCAGGTTACGGCACCGACTCCACACAAGATCTTAGGCGCCTGCATCTACGGGAGGGGAATCCGAGAGGGCCCCGAGCAACTCGCATGGGTACTGGCCTTTCCTGAGGCCAGCAGAGCGGGTCCCTGAAGTCCCCGTCGTAAGTCGAGAGCACCTGCCGCAACTCGAGAAAATCCAGGAGGTTCTCAACTCCAGGCGAGATGAGGCCCATTTCCGCTGAGCGTATCGAGGCTAATCACATCTAACATCTGGAACTTCCAAAGGGTCCTTCACACCCTTGCTGCAACTCAAGAAGTTCCCCGACATACCCGTCTCCACTCGAGAGGAAGCACGAGAGTCCCGCCCACATCCAGAGGAGACCCGTTTCCGCATCCTTGCTCGAGAGGAGGGATCCTTTCCCTGCATGGTGGGGAAAGAATTCCCGGCGTTCCCCGTCGCATCTCAAGAGGAGGCGCTCTCCACAGGAAAGGCGAGAGGAACTCCAGGGTCGTGCCACCATTCCCAGATACCCCATATGTCTCAGTCCATTCCAGGGAAACCTGTTTTCCCTGCACTGCCTCGACTTTTCAAGCCAAGGATCGACTCACACCACGGTGGCATGTGGACAGCCGAGTGGGAAAGCCTCGTGGGAAAGCCTCGTGAAAGCCTGGGAGGGAAAAGCACAGATCCCTTGATCCACGCGAAGGGAAGCATGACACTGCTGCTACAGCTCGGGAGGAAAGCGCACATGCATGCCCCCCACTCGAGACGAGGACTGACTCCCTGGGGAGACTCCAGAAGTACCCCAAGATCCAGTCAGCACTATAGAGGAATCCTCAGGTTCCGGCACCGACTCCACGAAAGGTCTTAGGCCCCGGGCATCGAAGGGAGAGGATTCCCGAGAGGCACCCGAGCAACTCGCATGGGGACTGGCCTTTTCCTGAGGCCACCAGAGCGGGTCCCTGAGGTCCGGTCGTAAGTCGAGAGCACCTGCCGCAACTCGAGAAAAATCCAGGAGGTTCTCCCCTCCAGGCGAGATGAGGGCCATTTGCCCTGGAGGCTTCTCGAAGGCCAATCATACCTAACCTCTGGAAACTTCCAAAGGGTCCTTCACACCCTTGCTGCAACTCAAGAAGTTCCCCGACATACCCGTATCCACTCGGAGAGGAAGCACGAGAGTCCCGCCCACATCCAGAGGAGCCCCGTTTCCGCTCCTAGCTCGAGAGGAGGATCCTTTCCCTGCGTGGTCGGGAAAGAATTCCCAGTGTTCCCGTCGCATCTCAAGAGGAGGGCGCTCTCCACAGGAAAAGCGAGAGGAACTCCAGGGTCGTGAAACCATTCCCAGAGACCCCCAGATTTCTCAGTCCATTCCAGGGAAACCTGTTTTCCCTGCACTGCCTCGACTTTCAAGCCGAGGATCGACTCACACCACGGTGGCACGTGGGACAGCCCTGTGGAAAGCCTCGTGGGAAAGCCTCGAGGGAAGCCTCGAGGGAAAGCCACAGATCCATGATCCACAAGAAGGGAAGCGTGACACTGCTGCTACAGCTCGGGAGGAAGCACACGTGCATACCCCCACTCGAGACGAGGACTGACTCCCCTGGGGAGACTCCAGAAGTACCCCAGGATCCATGTCAGCACTGGAGAGGCAAAGCTCAGGTTCCGGCACCGACTCCACCCAAGTCTTAGGCCCCGGCATCGACGGAAGAGGAATCCTGAGAGGACCACGAGCAACTCGCATGGGGACTGGCCTTTCCTGTGGCTACCAGAGCGGGTCCCTGATGTCCCCATCGTAATTTCGAGAGCACCTACCGCAACTCGAGAAAATCCAGGAGGTTCTCCCCTCCAGGCGAGATGAGGCCCATTTCCCCTGAGGCGTATCGAGGACTAATCACACCTAACCTCTGAACTTCCAAAGGGTCCTTCACACCCTTGCTGCAACTCAAGAAGTTCCCCGACATACCCGTCTCCACTCGAGAGGAAGCACGAGAGTTCCGCCCACATCCAGAGGAGCCCCGTTTCCGCCTCCTAGCTCGAGAGGAGGGATCCTTTCCTTGCGTTGTCGGGAAAGAATTCCCGGCATTCCCGTCGCATCTCAAGAGGAGGCGCTCTCCACAGGAAAGGCGAGAGGAACTTCAGGGTCGTGCCACCATTCCCAGAGTCCCCCAGATGTCTCAG
>NW_017208616.1:0-3815 GCF_001704415.2 Capra hircus | reverse complement strand
TGGGGAAAGCCTGAAGGAAAGACTTGAAGTGAAAGCTACAGATCCCTTGACACGCGTTAGAGAAGCGTGACACTGCTGCTACAGCTCGGGAGGAAAGCGCACGTGCATGCCCACACTCGAGACGAGGACTGACTTCCCTGGGGAGACTCCAGAAGTACCCAAGAACCATGTCAGCACTGGAGAGGAATCCTCAGGATCCGCCTCGACTCCACACAAGGTCTTAGGCCCGCGCATCGACCCAAGAGGAATCCCGAGAGTCCCCTGGCAACTTGCATGGGGACTGGCCTTTCCTGAGGCCACGAGACAGGTTCCCTGAGGTCCCCGTCGTAATTCGAGAGCACCTGCCGTAACTCGAGAAAATCCAGGAGGTTCTCCCCTACAGGCAAAATGAGGCCTATTTCCACTGACGCATCTAGAGGCTAAGCACACCTAACCTCTGGAACTTCCAATGGTTCCTTCACACACTTGCTGCAACTCAAGAGCTTTCCCGACATACCCGTCTACACTCAAAGGAAGCACGAGGGTCCCGCCCACATCCAGAGAAGCCCCGATCCCCCCTCGAGGCTCCAAAGGAGAGATCTTTTAACTGCTTGCATTTCCCGAGTCAAAAGACCTTGTGTTGAGTTGGGACCGGAAACTGAGGATTCCTCTCCAGTGCTGACGTGGATTTTTTGGGTACTTCTGGACTCTCCCCAGGGGAGTCAGTCCTCGTCTCGAGTGGGGAAATGCACGTGGGCTTTCCTCCCTAAAGGTGGCAGCAGTGTCATGCTACCCGACGGGTGGATCAAGGGGATGTGTGCTTTCCCTGTAGGATTTCCATGAGGCTTTCCCACGAGGCTAACACACAGGGCTGTCCCACGTGCCACCGTGGTGTGAGTCGATCCTCGACGTGACAGTCAAGGCAGTGCAGGTAAAAGAGTTTCCTTTGGAATGGACTCAGTCCTCTGGGGGACTCTTGGAATGGTGGCACGACCCTGGAGTTCCTCTCGCCTTTCCTGTGGAGAGCGCTTCCTCTTGGATGCGACGGGAATGCCAGGAATTCTTTCCCGACCACGCAGGGAAAGGATCCCTCATCTCGAGCTACAGGAGGAAAAGGGCCTTCTCTGGATGTGCAAGGGACGCTCGCGCTTCCTCTCGAGTGGACAAGGGTATGTCGGGGAACTTCTTGAGTTGCAGCAAGGGTGTGAAGGACCCTATGGAAGTTCCAAAGGTTAGATGTGATTAGCTCGAGTCGCCTCAGCGGAAATGGGCCTCATCTAGCCTGGAGGGGGAGAATCTCCAGGATTTTCTCGAGTTGCGGTAGGTGCTCTCGATTTACGACGGGGACCACAGGGACCCTATCTGGTGGCCTCAGGAAAGGCCACTCTCCGTGCGAGTTGCTTATTGGCCTCTCAGGATTCCTCTCCCTTCAATGCTGGGCCTAAGACCTTTTTGTGAAGTCGGGGCCGTAAACTGAGAATTATTCTCCAGTGCTGACATGGATCTTGGGGTACTTCTGGAGTCTCCCCAGGGGAGTCAGTCCTCGTCTCGAGTGGGGCATGCACGTGCGCTTTCCTCCCGAGCTGTGGAAGCAGTGTCACGCTTCCCATCGCGTGGATCAAGGGATCTGTGGCTTTCCCTCGAGGCTTTCCCTCAAGGCTTTCCCACGAGGCTTTCCTACGAGGCTTTACCACAGGGCTGTCCCACGTGCCACTGTGGTTTGAGTCGATCTTCGGCGTGAAAGTCGAGGCAGTTTGGGGAAAACAGGTTCCTCTGAAATGGACTGAGACATCTGGGGGACTCTTGGAATGGTGGCCTGACCTGGAGTACCTATCCCCTTTCCTGTGGAGAGGGCCTCCTCTTGAGATGCGACGGGAACCTCGGGAATTCTTTTTCGACCAAGTAGGGAAAGGATCCCTCATCTCGAGCAAAGAGGCGGAAACGGGGCTCCTTTGGATGTGGGCGGGGACCCTTCTGCTTCCTCTCGAGTGCATACGGGTATATCGGGGAACTTCTTGAGTTGCAGCAAGGGTGTGAAGGAACCTTTGGACGGTTCAGGGGGTAGGTGTGATTGGCCTCGAGATGCTTCAGCAATAATTCGCCTCTGTTCGCCTGGAGGGAGAACCTCCAGGATTTTCTCGACTTGCGGCAGGTGCTCTCGACTTACGACGGGGACCTCAGGGACCCGCTCTGGTGGCCTCAGGAAAGGCAGGTCCCCATGCGAGTTGCTAGGGACCTCCCTGGATTCCTCTACCGTAGAAGATGCCGGAACCTAAGACCTTGTCTGGAGTTGGGGCCGGAACGTGAGGATTTCTCTCCAGGCCTGACATGGATCCTGGGGTACTTCTGGAGTCTCCCCAGGCGATTCAGTCCTCATCTCGAGTGGGGGCATGCACGTGCGCTTTCCTCCCGAGCTCTAGAACCCAGTGTCAGTCTTCCCGGCCCGACGATCAAGGGATCTGTGGCTTTCCCTCTGGGCATTCCACCAAGTTTTCCAAACAGGCTTTCCCACAGGGCTGTCCCAAGTGCCACCGTTGTGGTGGGTCGATCATCTGCATGAATGTCGAGGCAGTGCAGGGAAAACAGGTGTCCCTGGCATGGACTGAGACATCTGGAGGACTCTGGGAATGTGGCACGACCCTGGAGTTCCTCTGGCCTTTCCTGTGGAGAGCGCCTGTTCTTGAGAGGCGAGGGAACACCGGAATTCTTTCCCGACCACACACTGAAAGGATTCCCCGTCTCGAGCTAGGAGGCGGAAACGGGCTCCTCTGGATGTGGGCGGGACTCTCGTCCTTCTCTCGAGTGGAGACGGGTATGTCGGGGAACTTCTTGAGTTGCAGAAAGGGGTGTGAAGGATCCTTTGGAAGTTCCTGAGGTTAGGTGTGATTAGCCTCGAGACACCTCAGCGGAAATGGGCCTCATCTCGCCTGGAGGGGAGAACCTCCTGGATTTTCTCGAGTTGTGGCACGTGCTCTGGACTTACGACGGGGACCTCAGGGACCCGCTCTGGTGGCCTCAGGAAAGGCCAGTCCCCATGAGAGTTGATGTGGGGCCTCTCGGAACCCTTTCCGTCGATGCCGGGGCCTAAGACCTTGTGTGGATTCGTGCCGGAACCTGAGGATTCCTCTCCAGTGCTGACATGGATCTTGGGGTTCTTCTGGAGTCTCCCCAGGGGTCAGTCCCTCGTCTCGAGTGGGGAATGCACGTGCGTTTTCCTCCCGAGCTGTAGCAGCGGCGTCATGCTTCCCTTCGCCTGGATCAAGGGATCTGAAGCTTTCCGTCGAGGCTTTCCCACGAGGCTTTCCCACGAGACTTTCCCACAGGCTGTCCCCACGTGCCACCGTGATGTGAGTCGATCCTCGGCATGAAAGTTGAGGCAGTGGGAAAACAGGTTTCCGTGGAATGGACTGAGACATCTGGTGACTCTGGGAATGGTGGCACGACCGTGGAGTTCCTCTCCCATTTCCTGTGGAGAGCGCCCCCTCTTGAGATGCGACGGGATCTCCGGAATTCTTTCCCGACCACGCAGGGAAAGGATCCCTCCTCTCGAGCTAGGAGGCGAAAACGGGGCTCCTCTAGATGTGGGCGGGACTCTCGCGCTTCTCTTCGAGTGGAGACGGAATGTCGCGGGAACTTCTTGATTTGCAGCAAGGGTGTGAAGGACTCTTTGGAAGTTCCAGAGTTTAGTGTGATTAGCCTCGAGACGCCTCAGCGGAAATGGGCCTCATCTCGCCTGGAGGGGAGAACCTCCTGGATTTTCTCGAGTTGCGGCAGGTGCTCTCGACTTACGTCGGGACCTCAGGGACCCGCTCTGGCGGCCTCAGAAAAGGCCACCT
>NW_017208615.1:0-3816 GCF_001704415.2 Capra hircus | reverse complement strand
CTCTCGACTTGCTACGGGGACCTCAGGGACCGCTGTGGTGCCTCAGGAAAGACCAGAAATGCGAGTTGCTCTGCGTCCTCTCGGGATTCCTCTCACGTCGATGCCGGGGCCTAAAATTTTATGTGGAGTCAGTGCCGGAACCTGAGGATTCCTCTCCAGTGTTGACATGGATCTTGGGTTCTTCTGGAGTCTCCCCAGGGGAGTCAGTCCTCGTCTCGAGTGGGGGCATGCACGTGCGCTTTCATCCCGAGCTGTAGCAGCAGTGTCCCGCTTCCCTTTGCGTGGATCAAGTGATCTGTGGCTTTCCCTCGAGGCTTTCCCTCGAGGCTTTCCCACGAGGCTTTCCCACAGGGCTGTCCCACGTGCACCGTGGTGTGAGTCGATCCTCGGCTTGAAAGTGGAGGCAGTGCAGGGAAAACAGGTTTCCCTGGAATGACTGAGACATCTGGGGGACTCTGGAATGGTGGCACGACCCTGGAGTTCCTCTCGCCTTTCCTCTGGAGAGCGCCTCCTCTTGAGATGCGACGGGAATGCCAGGAATTCTGTCCCGAAACGCAGGGAAAGGATCCCTCCACTCGAGCTAGGAGGCGGACACGGGGCTCCTCTGGATGTGGGCAGAACTCTCGTGCTTCCTCTCGAGTGGAGACGGGTATGTCGGGGAACTTCTTCAGTTGCAGCAAGGGTGTGAAGGACCCTTTGGAAGTTCCTGAGGTTACGTGTGATAGCCTCGAGACGCCTCAGTGGAAATGGGCTTCATCTCGCCTGGAGGGGAGAACCTCCTGGATTTTCTCGAGTTGCGGCAGGTGCTCTCGACTTATAATGGGGACCTCAGGGAACCGCTCTGGTGGCCTCAGGAAAGGCCTATCCCCATGGGAGTTGCTCGTGGCCTCTCGGATTCCTTTCCCGTCGATGTCGGGACCTAAGACCTTGTGTGTAGTCGTTGCCGGAATCTGAGGATTCCTCCCAGTGCTGACATGGATCTTCGGGTACTTCTGGAGTCTCCACAGGGGAGTCAGTCCTCCTATCGAGTCTGGGCATGCACGTGCGCTTCCCTCCCGAGCTGTATCAGCAGAGTCACGCTTCCCCTTTGCGAGGATCAAGGGATCTGTGGCTTTCCCTAGAGGCTTTCCCACGAGGCTTTCCCACGAGGCTTTCCCACAGGGCTGTCCCACCTGCCACCGTGGTGTGATTCAATCCTCGGCTTGAAAGTCGAGGCAGTGCAGGGAAAACAGGTTTCCCTGGAATGGATTGAGACATCTGGGGGCTCAGGGAATGGTGGAACGACCCTGGAGTTCCTCTCGACTTTCCTGTGGAGAGCGCCTCCTCTTGAGATGCTACGGGAACGCCGGGAATTCTTCCCGACCACGCAGGGAAAGGATCCCTCCTCCCGAGCTAGGAGGCGGAAACGGGCTCCTCTGGATGTGGGCGGGACTCTCGTGTTTCCTCTCGAGTGGAGACGGGTATGTCGGGGAACTTCTTGAGTTGCAGCAAGGGTGTGAAGGACCCTTTGGAAGTTCCAGAGGTTAGGTGTGATTAGCCTCGAGACGCCTCAGAGGAAATGGGCCTCATCTCTCCTGGAGGGGAGAACCTCCTGAATTTTCTCGAGTTGCGACAGGTGCTCTCGACTTACGACGGGGACCTCAGGGACCCGCTCTGGTGGCCTCAGGAAATGCCAGTCCCCATGTGAGTTGCTCGGGGCCTTCGGGTTTCCTCTCCCGTTGATGCTGGGCCTAAGACCTTGTGTGGAGTCAGTGCCGGAACCTGAGGATTCCTCTCCATTGCTGACATGGATCTTGGGGTAATTCTGGAGTCTCCCCAGGGGAGTCAGTCCTTGTCTCTAGTGGGGCATGCACGTGTGCTTTCCTCCCGTGCTGTAGCAGCAGTATCACGCTTCCCTTCACGTGAATCATGGGATCTGTGGCTTTCCCTCGAGGCTTTCCCACGAGGCTTTCCCACGGGGCTTTCCCACGAGTCTTTCCCACAGGGGCTGTCCCACGTGCCACCGTGGAGTGAGTCGATCCTTGGCTTGAAAGTCGAGGCAGTGCAGGGAAAACAGGTTTCCCTGGAGTGGACTGAGACATCTGGGGGACTCTAGGAATGGTGGCACGACCCTGGATTTCCTCTCGCCTTTCCTTTGTAGAGCACCTCCTCTTGAGATGCGACGGAAATGCAGGGAATTTTTTCCCGAGCACGCAGGGAAAGGATCCCTCCTCCCGAGCTAGGAGGTGGAAACGGGGCTCCTCTGGATGTGGGCGGGAATCTTGTGCTTCCTCTCGAGTGGAGACTGGTATGTCGGGGAACTTCTTGAGTTGCAGCAAGGGTGTGAAGGACCCTTTGGAAGTTCCAGAGGTTAGGTGTGATTAGCCTCGAGACGGCTCAGCGGAAATGGGACTCATCTCGCCTGGAGGAGTGAACCTCCTGGATTTTCTCGAGTTGCGGCAGGTGCCCTCGACTTATGACGGGGACCTCAGGGACCCGCTCTGGTGGCCTCAGGAAAGGCCAGTCCCCATGCGAGTTGCTCGGGGCCTCTCGGGATTCCTCTCCCTTCGATGCCGGGGCCTCAGATCTTGTGTGGAGTGGGTGATGGAACCTGAGGATTCCTCTCCAGTGGTGACATGGATTTTGGGGTACTTCTGAGTTCCCCAGGGGAGTCAGTCCTCGTCTCGAGTGTGGGCCTGCACGTGCGCTTTCCTCTCGAGCTGTAGCAGCAGTGTCACGCTTCCCTTCGCTTGGATCAAGGGATCTGTGGCTTTCCCTCGAGGTTTTCCCACGAGCCTTTCCCACGTGGCTTTCACCACAGGGCTGTCCCAAGTGCCACCGTGGTGTGAGTCGGTCCTCGGCTTCAAAGTTGAGGCAGTGCAGGGAAAACACGTTTTCCCTGGAATGGACTGAGACATCTGGGGGACTCTGTGAATGGTGGAACGACCCTGAGTTCCTCTCGCCCTTTCCTGTGTTGAGCGCTCCTCTTGATATGCGACAGGAAGGCCGCGAATCTTTCCCGATCACGCAGGAAAGGATCCCTCCTCTCGAGCTAGGAGGCGGATACCGGGCTCCTCTGGATGTGGGCAGAACTCTGGTGCTTCCTCTCGAGTGGAGACGGGTATGTTGGGGAACTTCTTAAGTTTGCAGCAAGGGTGTGAAGGACCCTTGGAAGTTCCAGAATGTTAGATGTGATAAGCCTCGATACGCCTCAGCGGAAATGGGCCTCATCTCGCCTGGAGGGGAGAACCTCCTGGATTTTCTCAAGTTGATGCAGGTGCTCTCGACTTACGACGGGGACCTCAGGGACCCGCTCTAGTGGCCTCAGGAAAGGCCAGTCCCCATGCGTGTTGCTCGGGCGCCTCTCGGGATTCCACTCCTGTCGATGCCGGGCCTAAGATCTTGTGTGGAGTCGGTGCCGTAACCTGAGCATTCCTCTTCAGTGCCTACATGGATCTTGGGGTACTTCTGGAGACTCCCCAGGGAAGTCGGACCTCGTCTCGAGTGGGGGCATGCACGTTCGCTTTCCTCCCGAGCTGTAGCAGCAGTGTCACCCTTCCCTTCCTGTGGGATCAAGGATCTATGTCTTACCCTTGAGGCTTTTCCCATGAGGCTTTCCCACGAGGCTTTTCCCACAGGGATATCCCAGGTGCCACCGTGGTGTGAGTCGATCCTCGGCTTGAAAGTTAGGCAGTGCAGGGAGAAGAGGTTTCCCTGGAATGGACGGAGACATCTGGGGTACTCTGGGAATGGTGGCACGACCCTTGAGTTCTTCTCGCCTTTCCTGTGGAGAGCGCCTCCTCTTGAGATGCGACTGACTCCGGGAATTCTTTCCCG
>NW_017208614.1:0-18037 GCF_001704415.2 Capra hircus | reverse complement strand
GGGCTCGGCTGCCTCCTCTTCTCCGAGGAGGCTCGCTGCTGGCTGTGCTCTCGCCTATCAGGCGGGGCGCAGGGCTCCTCCAGCAGGTCTTGCCTCAGGGGCTGCTTCCCCTGAGTTGGGGCTGTGGGCAGGAACCCAGACACGCAGGATCAGGCCCCAAACACCTGCACATGTCTCTGCTGGGGAGGAGAGTGCTAGGGAACCTACGTCTGTCATACACTTTCTGGGCACCCAAGGAATCAGCCTCCGTGTGTGCGGGGCTGAAAACCCCAGCCAGGGGCCCTGGGAGCCTGGTGCTCTCCGTGCGGCGCTGAATCTGGGCGGCCAAGCAACCGCTGGAGGAGCCCTGCAGTTGCCCTTCCTTCCCTCTGACAGAATTCTCACTGCTGGAGCCCTTGGCAGTGTGCAACCCACCAGCCCCTAAGCCTCCTTAAGGAGGACTGGGACCTAAGTGCAAAGGCAAGGCAGGATTGGAGCTGAGGCAAGAAAGGCGCCAGTGGCGACTCCCAGGCTCCTGCAGCCTGCTCCTTCCTGGGAGGCAGCCTAAAAGCAAGGCAAGTCTGGGCAAGGCTAGCCCCGGCAGAGCAGCCTCGCGCCAGGAACTCTGCCAGATCGGGGCTCTGAGCAGAGCTAGAGCTCTGCCGTACTGGAGGCGCACTTAGCTCCGTGCAAGCAGGGCTTTCAACTTGACGGGGCTGGGCTGCCTCCTCTTCCCCCGAGGAGGCTCGCTTCCCTGCTGGCTGTGCACTCGCCTATCAGGCGGGGGCGCAGGGCTCCTCCAGCAGGTCTTGCCTCAGGGGCTGCTTCCCCTGAGTTGGGGCTGTGGGCAGGAACCCAGACACGCAGGATCAGGCCCCAACCACCTGCACATGTCTCTGCTGGGGAGGAGAGTGCTAGGGAACCTACGTCTGTCATACACTTTCTGGGCACCCAAGGAATCAGCCTCCGTGTGTGCGGGGCTGAAAACCCCAGCCAGGGGCCCTGGGAGCCTGGTGCTCTCGTGCGGCGCTGATTCTAGGCGGCCTAGAAACCGCTGGAGGAGCCCTGCAGTTGCCCTTCCCTTCCCTCTGACAGAGCTCTCACTGCTGAAGCCCTTGGCAGTGTGCAACCCACCACCCCTAAGCCCTCCCAACGACGCCTGGCACCTATGTGCAAAGGCAAGGCAGGATTGGAGCTGAGGCAAGGAAGGCACCAGTGGCGTCTCCCAGGCTCGCTCAGACAGCTCCTTCCTGGGGAGGGAGCCTAAAAGCAAGGCAAGTCTGGGCAAGGCGAGCCCCCGGCCGAGCAGCCTCGCGCCAGAAACTCTGCCAGATCGGGGCTCTGAGCAGAGCTAGAGCTCTGCCGTACTGGAGGCCACTTAGCTCCGTGCAAGCAGGGCTTTCCTCTTGACTGGGCTCGGCTGCCTCCTCTTCTCCCGAGGAGGCTCGCTACCTGCTGGCTGTGCTCTCGCCTATCAGGCGGGCGCGCAGGGCTCCTCCAGCAGGTCTTGCCTCAGGGGCTGCTTCCCCTGAGTTGGGGCTGTGGGCGGGAACCCAGACACGCAGGATCAGGCCCCAACCACCTGCACATGTCTCTGCTGGGGAGGAGAGTGCTAGGGAACCTACGTCTCTCACACACTTTCTAGGCACCCACGGAGTCAGCCTCTGGGAGTGTGGGGATGCAAAACCCAGCCAGGGGCCCTTGGAACCTGGTGCTCTCCGTGCGGAGCTTTGTCTGGGCGGCCAAGGAACCGCTGAAGGAGCCCTGCTGTTGCCCTTCGCTTCCCTCTGACAGAGCTTTCACTGCTGGAGCCCTTGGCAGTGTGCAACCCACCAGCCCCTAAGCCCTCCTCAAGGACGCTTGGGACCTAAGTGCAAAGGCAAGGCAGGGGTAGAGCTGAAGCCAGGAAGGCGCCAGTGGCGTTTCCGAGCCTCACACAGCCTGCTCCTTCCTGGGGAGGGAGCCTTAAAGCAAGGCAAGTCTGCGCAAGGCTCGCCTATGGCAGAGCATCTTGGTGCCAGGAACTCTGCCAGATCGGGCCTCTGAACAGAGCTAGAGATCTGCCGTACTGGAGTCGCACTTAGCTTCGTGTAAGCAGGGATTTCAGCTTGACGGGGACTTGCTGCCTCCTCTTCCCCCGAGGAGGCTCGCTTCCCTGCTGGCTGTGCACTCGCCTATCAGGCGGGGGCGCAGGGCTCCTCCAGCAGGTCTTGCCTCAGGGGCTGCTTCCCCTGAGTTGGGGCTGTGGGCAGGAACCCAGACACGCAGGATCAGGCCCCAAACACCTGCACATGTCTCTGCTGGGGAGGAGAGTGCTAGGGAACCTACGTCTGTCATACACTTTCTGGGCACCCAAGGAATCAGCCTCCGTGTGTGCGGGGCTGAAAACCCCAGCCAGGGGCCCTGGGAGCCTGGTGCTCTCCGTGTGGCGCTGAATCTGGGCGGCCAAGCAACCGCTGGAGGAGCCCTGCAGTTGCCCTTCCCTTCCCTCTGACAGAATTCTCACTGCTGGAGCCCTTGGCAGTGTGCAACCCACCAGCCCCTAAGCCCTCCTTAAGGAGGACTGGGACCTAAGTGCAAAGGCAAGGCAGGATTGGAGCTGAGGCAAGAAGGCGCCAGTGGCGACTCCCAGGCTCCTGCTGCCTGCTCCTTCCTGGGAGGCAGCCTAAAAGCAAGGCAAGTCTGGGCAAGGCTAGCCCCGGCAGAGCAGCCTCGCGCCAGGAACTCTGCCAGATCGGGGCTCTGAGCAGAGCTAGAGCTCTGCCGTACTGGAGGCGCACTTAGCTCCGTGCAAGCAGGGCTTTCACTTGACGGGGCTGGGCTGCCTCCTCTTCCCCGAGGAGGCTCGCTTCCCTGCTGGCTGTGCACTCGCCTATCAGGCGGGGGCAGGGCTCCTCCAGCAGGTCTTGCCTCAGGGGCTGCTTCCCCTGAGTTGGGGCTGTGGGCAGGAACCCAGACACGCAGGATCAGGCCCCAACCACCTGCACATGTCTCTGCTGGGGAGGAGAGTGCTAGGGAACCTACGTCTGTCATACACTTTCTGGGCACCCAAGGAATCAGCCTCCGTGTGTGCGGGGCTGAAAACCCAGCCAGGGGGCCTGGGAGCCTGGTGCTCTCCTGTGGCGGCGCTGATCTGGGCGTCCAAGCAACCGCTGGAGGAGCCCTGCAGTTGCCCTTCCCTTCCCTCTGACAGAAGTTCTCACCTGCTGGAGCCTTTGGCAGTGTGCAACCCACCAGCCCTAAGCCCTCCTTAAGGAGGAACTGGGACCTAAGTGCAAAGGCAAGGCATGGATTGGAGCTGAGGCAAGAAAGGCGCCAGTGGCGTCTCCCAGGCTCCTGCTGCCTGCTCCTTCCATGGGAGGCAGCCTAAAAGCAAGGCAAGTCTGGGCAAGGCTAGCCCCCGCAGAGCAGCCTCGCGCACAGGAACTCTGCCAGATCGGGGCTCTGAGCAGGGTAGAGCTCTGCGCTGGGCGCACTTAGCTCCGTGCAAGAGGCTCCCTTGACGGGGGGGCTGCCTCCTCTTCCAGACGGCTCTTCACTGCGGCATGTGCCTCGCCTATCAGGTGGGTGCGCAGGGGCTCCTCCAGCAGGTCTTGCCTCAGGGCCTGCTTCCCCTGAGTGGGGCTGGGGCGGGAACCCAGACATGCAGGATCAGGCCCCACCTGCACATGTCTCTGCTGGGGAGGAGAGTGGCGGGAACCGTCGTCACACTTTCTGGCCCCAGATCAGCTGGGTGTGGGGGCTGCAAACCCAGCCAGGGGCCTGGGAACCTGGTGCTCTCGTGGGCGCTGAGTCTGGCGGCCAACCGCTGAGGAGCCCTGCCTGTTGCCTTTAGATCCCTCTACAGACTCTCACTTGTTCTGAGCCCTTGAGTGAACCCACCACTACCCTCCCAAGACGCTGGACTAAGTGCAAAGGCAAGCAGGAGGGAAGCTGAAGGCCAGGAAGCCCAGTGGCGTTCCAGCCTCACACAGCCTGTCCTTCCTAGGGAGGAGCTAAAAGCAAGGTCAAGTCTGGGCAAGGCCGCCAGGCAGAGCCTCGCGACAACATCTGCCAGATCGGGCGAGCAGAGCCAGAGCTCTGCCGTACTGGAGGCGCACTTAGCTCCTGAAGGAGGGCTTCAACCAAACAATGAACCACATACCCCAAACCCCGAACCACATACCCAAACATGGAACCCGAACCCCAAACCCCATATCCTGAATCTGAACCCCTATCCCAAACCGCCAAACCCCAAACCCTGACCAGGGAACTCCAAACCCCTTACCTCCGAACTCAAAACCCCTAAACCCAATCTCCAAACTCTCGAACCCAAACACCTAACCCGTACCGTGACCCTAACCTAACCCAACCCCTAAACCCAGCCCTAAACCCCAACCAACCCCGACCCTCAAGCCCCCGAACCGCAAATCCTGAACACGTAGCCCAAACGCCGAATCCATAACTCGAACCCCAATCCAGAACCCAACCCGGAACCCCAAACCACTAGCCGAACCCCAAACCCAAACCCAAACCGCACACCCCTAAACCGAACCCCAAACCCTGAACCCAAACCCCTAACCTGTACCCCACCCCACACCCCGAACCCGAACCCAAACCCCTAACCCGAATCGCAAACCCCTAACCTGAACCCAAATCCCAAACCCCAATCCCAAACCGCAAACACCAAAACCGAACCCTAAACCCCGAAACCCCAACCCCCAAACCCAAACTCCAAACTGCTAACCCGAACCCCAAACCCCAAACCCCTAACCGGAACCCCAAACCTCAAATCCAAAACCGCACACCCCAAACCTCTAAGCCGAACCCCGAACTGCCAACCCCTAATTCCTAACCCGAACAGCAAAACTCGAAACTGCACCTCACACCCCCAACCCCAAACCATGAACCCAATCCCCTGAACCCCAAACCCCAAACCTCAAATCTCGACCCCCGAACCACAAACCTCACATACTCAACCCCTAATCGGAACCTCAAACCCGAATCCCCAAACCCCAAACCCAAATCCTAAACCCCTAATCCCTAACCCAAACCGTCAACCCAGAAACCGAACCCCTAATCCCCAACCCCCAACCCTCAACCCAAACCCCAAACCCATAACTGGAACCCCAAACCGCGAACCCCTCACCCAAATCCCAAACTCCAAACCCCAAACCCCTAAGCCTTAACCTAAACTGCCAACCCCTAACCCGAACCGAGAATCCCTACCCCGAACCCCAAACCCCAAATCCTAACCGCGAACCCCTAACCCAAACCCCAAACCCAAACCGCGAACCCCAAACCCCTAACCCGAATCCCAAATCCCCAACCCCAACCGTGAACCTCAAACCCCAAACCCCTAACCCTAACCTCAAACCCCAAACCCCAACTGCGAACCTCTAAACCAATCCGAGAACCCCTAACCTGATCCCCAAACCCCAAACCCAAGCCCCAAACTCAAACCGCGAGCCCCAAACCCCAAACCCTTAACCCGATCCTCAAACCCCAAACCCCAACTGCAAACCCCTAATCTGAACCGAGAACCCATAACCTGATCCCCAAACCCCAAACCCCTAAGCTGAACCTTGAACCCCTAATCGGAACCCCAAACCCCAAACGAGAACCGCGAACCCGGAACCCCAAACCCTGAACTCCAAACCCCAAACCCGAACCCTGAACCCTAACCCGAACCCGAATCCAAACCCTAAGAAGGGAGGGGATTCCCGTAACCCGAACTCTGAACCTGAACCCTAACAAGTTGAGGGGATGCCGGCACCCTAACCCTAACCCTAACCCTAACAATAAAACTCTAAAAGAAAAAGAAACTTTTCTGGCCTAAGCCCCGCCCCTTGCGGTCCCCCATCCGCTCAAAGCAAAAAAGGCAAGCCCGGACTGGAACTTCTGACCCACAAAGCCAGATTGCATGTTTACTCGGCCGTCAGCCTAACCGCTATGCTAACAAAGCCCCCCGGGTTTCATGCTGCTCCCAGGCACTCTTCAAGCCTCGGCCCGCCAGGGCAGGCTAATAAAGAACTATGGGCCCCATTAGCGCTCACTTTAAGCCCTAACCGTAACCTGAACCCTGACCCTGACCTGAACCCTAACCCAAACCCGAACTCTAAGAAGAGGGGGGTTCCCCGAATTCTAACCCTAACCCCGAACCCGAACCCGAGCGAGTTGGGGGGTTGCCCGAACCCTAACCCTAAGCTTCACAATAAACCTCTAAAATCAAAAGAAACTTTTCTGGTCTAAGCCCCGCCTCTTGTGGTCCCCCGCCCCCTAAAAGGGAAAGAGTTAAACCCGGGACTTGAACTCCTGACCTACAGACCCTAGTCTGCCTGACTTACCAGCCTGCCTAACCGCTATGCTACAGAGGCTTGCTGTTTCAGGCAGCGCTCCCGGGCCCTCTTCAAGCCTCTGCGCGCCAGGGTCTGGCTCTATAGAATATCATGGCTGTCCTAGGTCATCTTTGCTTCTTATCCCTAAATCATAGACAGATGAGCTGAGAAAAAGCTTGGGTTGTCTCGGTGGGGTGGATCTGCTTGTCCTTGTGTTTCCCCTGGAGGCAGTCGCGGTCCCGCGGGCCTGGCCTGGCAGGGGGCGTGGGGGCGGGGCGCACCGTGCGCGCGTCGGGGGCGGGGCGAGCCTGGGCGGCTGGTCAGGGGCGCGGCTCACGGGAGCGGGTCTGGGGCGGGGTGAACATGGCGGCGCCTCGGGGCCAGGGGTCCCCAGTTGTGCTCTCAGGGCTCGCCATTGCAGCTGGGACTGCTCGTTTCGTGGGCTCCTGGGTCCCCGTCGATTGGCATCCAGCGAGCAGAGCGCAGGGCTGTGGACCACAGGTAAGGGAACTCGGACTCGGCGGAGCAGGGAACCATGTCTTCTGCCCTTTGTTTGCAGTCTCGGAGCCGACTGAAATGGCGATCGCAGAAAAGCCTCGCCTTTGGGGCCGAGGGTTTTACCGCTTCACCCCTTTGCATACAGCTCAGACCCGCGCGCTTTTCCCAAGCAGCCGAGTGGTATTGCTTCCTACAGGCCTGGAGAGGATAACAGGCAGGAAGGCCAGGGGTCTCCAGACAGAGAAAATAAACTGCAAGTGTCAGACGTTTTTTTCTCTCTCTTAAGAGGCAGGAGGAGACCAAAGAGGGCTGCGGTTTTTTTTTCTCCATCTTGATACAAATGTAAAAGAAGGTTTCTCTGAAAATTCTGTGTTGCCATGACAACTCCTGGCTCCACCTGAATTTAACTTTTCTCAAACCTTGAACTAAGCAATGCATTGTTCTTATGGAAATGTTTGTCTTAAGGTATGTTAATGTCTTCAGGTCAGTTCCCCCTAAGGGCTCAGAAACGACTCGACAAACCGGTTTGTCTTACTCATACCTGGTTCTCTTAACCTCTGTGAATGAAACTATATATTTGCTTGGAAATCTGCCTTTCTTCAAGATTCATGTCCATCATTTTCTGGCCTGGGATGACTCATCTGCTGCCAATGTGATCTCAATGCATGCTGTGGGTGAGGGGCCTGGTGCCATTCTCTGAGACATTGTCTTTCTTTCCTTAGCAGACTGCTAGTGGCTGTATAACATCTGGCTAAAGACTAGCAGGGGGTACTCTTTCTTCCCCCTTTGAATGTCTACGTCAGCAGCTCTCTCGATCTCTTTTCTACTTGAATCAAACTTTTTCACAGAAAACCTCTGAGCCATCAAGCTTCGTCACTTGCCCTGGATTGAATTCTCCTCTGGAGGCCAAGAATGCTGGCATCTTTTGTGGTTTAGCAGCCACCTTTCAGCCTTTTGTAATTCATATTGAATCTTCATTTCAGATGGCAGATGCATTCCACGGTATTGCCAACTGAAGTCTTGTCATCGCTATGGAGTCTCTGTCCATGGCTTGAGGGTATTTTTCAGCAATCATGTATCATTTCCAGTGTGCCAGTCTTGTCATCCTCATTCCATCCATAGCAAAGTCTTTTATTAATGTTGACGTGATTGAAGGGGAATTGTTTGTTTCAATTCCCTTTCAGATTGTTATTTGCTGGTGTATACAGATAACACTGTGTCGTCATTCATTTGTATCCGTTTGGACAGCTTGATAGTTGTCTTTAGTTTCTTTAATTTCTCATAATTGAAGATGACCCTGGCTCATATATTTACAGTCGCACCCCTAGTCTCAGTCATTTCTTCAAAGAACTGTCCTTTTTTTAACATGACATTATTTTTGACTGTGCTGGGTCTTTATTGCTCCTTTGTCTAGTTGTAGTGAGCAGAGGCTACCTTCTAGTTGCTGTGCCATGGCTTCTCATTGCAGTGCTTTCTCTGTGTGCAGAACTTGGGCTCTGGAGCATGCAAACGTCAAGAGTTGTTCAAGGGCTTCATTGCCCCTGGGCGTGTGGAATCTTCTACACAGGAATTGAACCCGTGTTCCCTGCATCGGTAGGCAGCTTCTTTACCACCAGGCCATCGGAGATGTTTCCTGTTCCCTTTTATTAGAGAATGATATTTAAAACATACATGTAGGAGCTCAATATGCTCAGCTGACAATACATGGAGATATATCTCCATGTATTCCAGCTCACCTTTGAACATATTCAGTTAAAGGTAATTTGTGATGATGTCTCCAACCTGATCCACCACGACATGGACATTGTAACGTTTCCTTTTGTTTATCTGGAACTTTGCCTTCCAATGGTAAGATACCTGGCTTCCACCGCTTGTCATACACAGAATTCAGTGCTTGTCCCACGTGGTTACTGAAAAAAAAAAAAACTGTCAGATTGTCTTTCAAAGGGGGCTCTGCGTGCATCGCACCAGTATCTTGAGTATGTTTTTGTATGATAGTTTACTATCAGTATACCCTCAGTGGCCAGGTGTCTATTTCAGTCGTTACCAATTATGAATGGGCTTGTTTGCTCTAGTGTTCTTGGACAATTCGAGTACAGTTTCTTTGTCAGATGTGCATTTTTTTAGGAAAAGAGTTGTATTGATTGTTGGCTGTGTTGCATCTTTGTGTGTGGGCTTTTCTCTAGTTTTGGTGAGCATGGGCCATAACGAGTGGTTTGCAGGCTTCTCACTGCAGTGTGTCCTCTTGTTGAGGGGCACAGGCTCACGGGCTTCAGTGGCTGCGGCATGTGAACTCGGCATCGTGGCTTCCAGGATCTAGAGCACAGGCTCGGCAGTTGTGGCACACGGGCTCCATAGGATGTGGCATCTTCCCATCCTAGGGATCGCACATGCATCTCCAGCACTGGCAGGTGGATTCTTGACTATGGAACCACCAGGGCATATTTGAGATTCTAGTTTTCCACACACGTATCTAGTGAAAGAGGCCAGGATCAAGAGGCATGGCAGCTGGGAATCCTCAGCCACAGCTCTGGTGTGCTATCCAAAGCTCTGGGGCCTTTGGTGAGCAGCTCAGCTTCCCTGGGACTGTTTCCTCCCGTCAGAAATGCCCTGCTTTTGGACTGTAGCCCACCAAGCTCCTCTGTCCCTAGGATTTCTGAGACCAGAGTACTGCAGGTGGTGCCATTTCCTTCTCTGCTGCTGCTGCCACGTCGCTTCAGTCGTGCCTGACTCTGCGCGACCCCATAGACAGCAGCCTACCAGGCTCCTCTGTCCCTGGGATTCTCCAGGCAAGAACACTGGAGTGGGTTGCCATGTCCTCCTCCAGTACATGAAAGTGAAAAGTGAAAGTGAAGTCACTCAGTGAAGTCGTGTCCGACTCTTAGTGACCCCGGGGTTGCAGCCTACCAGGCTCCTCTGTCCGTGGGATTCTCCAGGCAATGGTACTGGAGCGGGCTGCCATTGCCTTGTCTGATTTCCTTCTCTGCAAGATAGCGTTTGGAAGCTCTTTTCTCCTGGATATTGCTTTTGATGAAGGAAGGGGGTTCCCTTCCAGGGCTTGAGAGTGAGTTCTTGTCTGACACTGGGCAATGAGTTGTCTGAGGAGAGGAGTGCTGTCCAAGCGAGAGGCTTCATTGGGAAGGGCTGCCGGGGTGGAGGGCAGGAGGGTGAGGGAAACGGAGAGAACCACTCTGTCACGTGGCTCGCACTCTCAGGTTTTATGGTCATCGGGTTCATTTCTGGTTTGTCTCTTGCCAGGCATTCTGAATTGGGATCCTTCTTGGGGGCACACGCATCACTCAGCCGAGATGGATTCCAGCGAAGTGCATCCTGGGAGGTTGGTAGGACCTCTGAACTGGAGCCTCCCATCTCCTGACCTCTCCAGAATTCTGGTTGGTGGTAGCTTGTTCGTTCCTTGTTCCTTCCCAGGACCTCCTGTTGTGAGATGACTCCTGCAAGTGTTTTCTTTTCTCTGTTGCCTGGCCAGGGTGGGTGGTCCGTGGTTCATTTAGCAGTTTCTTTTTGGTTCTCTCGAGTAAGGTCCTCCACAGGGTAAATGTATGAAATGATAAAAGGCAATGTGTTAACTCATTTGTATTCATAATTGGGTAAGTTGGCTTGTTTTGTGTATGTTAGACCTGATCACCAGACCGAAGGTCATGTAGAACGTTTGTAGTTTTCTAAAATTTCAATAGTTTTTAAAATGGAGTTACCTTGTTGCAAAGTTTGTGTGTATGTTCATATTTTTTTAAACAGTTATTTCTTTTTAGTTGATTGATCATTGCTTTACAATATTGGTTTGATTTGTCATACATCCACATGAATTGACCATAGGTGTACCTATGTCCTCTTGCTCTGGAATCTCCCTCCCACCTCGCACGCATTCCCACCTCTCTAGGTTACTACTGAGCCCCAGTTTGAGTTCCCTGAATCATACAGCAAATTCCCATTGGTTGTCTATTTACAAAGGTTGGTGTACCTGCATCCATGCTGCTCTCTCCATTCATCTCACCCTCTCCCTCTTGTTCCCCACCCTCGTCTGGAAGTCTGTTCTCTATGTCTGCACCTCCATTGCTGCTCTGTGAACAGACTCGTCAGTACCATCCTTCTAGATTCCATGTTTTTCTCTCTTTGACTGACTTCCCTCCCCTTTATTAGAACAAACTCACATGTGTTCCTTTTTATGGCTGCATTCCATACAGGCTCTGATTGTTCCTTAGCCATGTTTTGCGGAGGGTCATGGAGCTATTCTGCTCCATTTCAGTTTGGGCTTCCAGTCTGAGTGCTCGCAGCAGAGCTGCTTCTGGGTGAGCCCTCTGAGGTCTGTGAGCGCCGGGCTGCCCGCTCTTCTCCTGTGGCCCGCAGGGGGGCGCCAAAGCCCCCTCTGACCCGCGGGCGCAGGACGCTTTGCCTTTAGGCTCTGCCCCGTGAGCAGCTGGCGGGAGCTTTGTCTCCTCAGGACCATCAGGGCTCAGGCTTCTGGATAACAGGGCTGCATCCAGGCTGAGAGGAGCAGGGTTGCCTCAGTGCCCACCAGCAGGGAGGCGCTGCAAGAGCGAAAAATGAGGACGGAGTAGACGTTTCCTGTGTCCAGCTGAGGGCTGACTGGAGGTCCATCTCGGAGGACTCAGGGGGAAAGAGCTCCGTGTGCAAAGCGGTGGGTTTTCAGTTCGATTTGCGTTAGATGATGTAGAGGATGAACACTGATGTTCTTCCGTGTAGGTGGCCGTTTTCCTGTCACTGTTTCTTGAGAAGACTGTCCTTTCCTCTTTCGCTCGTTCCTGGTTTGATTTTCAGGAACTGACCATGTACATGTGGGTTCGTTTCTGGGCTCTCTATTCTCTCCTGGAGTCCATGTGTCTGTGTTCCTGCCAGTTCCTCACTGTGGTGGTCACTACAGCTCCGTGATGTAGTTTGAAGAGGGATAGGAAGATGCCTCCAGCTGTGTTCCTCTTTCTCAGAGTCTTTTTGGCCGTTTAAGGTCCTGGTCAACAGTAGCAGTCTAATATGAGGAATATTTCTATTTCTGTGAAAAATGCCATTGAATGTTATTTTGTGATTGCAGTCCGTGTATTTGTTGATGACTTTGGTTGGAATGGACCTTTTAATTCCTCATTGTTCCAGTGCATGAGCGTGGAATAGTTTTCTGTGTATTTGTGTTTTCTTTGGTTTCTTTATCAGTGCTTTCTAGTTTTCTGACTACTGGTCTTTTATGTTCTTGATTAAGTTTGTTGCTAGATGTTTTCTTTAAGTGGGAGTTTCTTAATTTTTTTTTCTGATTGTTATGAGTGTCTAGAAATGCAAGTGATTTTTGGACTGTAAATGGTAGTCTATTATATGATTGTAAATTGATCCCAAATGATTCAGCTTTACTGAAAGTAGTCTAACAACATTTTGTGAAGTGATGTGGAACGTTTTATCTGTAACATCTGTTTCTCCTGCAGTAGGTCATCCAGAGGACCCAAGACATGGTGGTTACTAAGAGACTTCCCACAGTACTTCTTCATTCCACGTGGACTCCTTCAAGGGCAGTGAGCATCGCAGCTTCCCTTGAACTTCGTCTGGGTAAGTCTTGGCCTGTATCAGAAAGCTTCCTGCCTGTCTACTCTAAATTTCTTTTGTGGTATTGACATGGTTGTTTTGAAACCTAGTATACTTTCCAGTCATTTAAAATGTACAGAAAATGCCTAGCAATGGGAACAAGTGCTAGCATTTGCCACATCATCTAAAAGACTCTATGTGTTTTATGCCAAAATGGGTACCTTCTGCAGAACCAGCACATAATCTCCAAAATCAGGAAATCATATGGTATCTACGTTATAATGTAATCCACCGCCCCACTTCCACTTTGCAATGTTCAAGTGTATGAATATATCTTTTGTTTCCATCTTCATCCTTTTTTCTTTATTTAGAGTGTTACTGAGATTTTCAGTTATTTGGACAAACTTGATGGATTGAAAGCAGACATGGTGAATAAGGGTTCTGGGTGGCCTTTTCTATGTGGATTTTTTTTTCACTGAAGATGGTTTGAATATTTATTCGTGTTGTAACATGTATGAATCCTGCATTCTTTCTCCCCCCATAGTAATGAAAAATCAATACTATGCCATTTACCATTTAGATATTTGTAAGCATACAGTGTTGTAGCAGACAACCTTTTCTTGTTTTGCAAACCAGTTTAATAATGTGCACCTTGTGCGTGCTTTGGACAAACTCAGGAAACTGAGTCAGTGACTGAAATGGCCCAAGATATCACCTTAGATTCCATCTTCATCTGAAAACAAAACAGGCACTTCCTGGTGGTCCAGTGGCTGAGACTGGACACTCCCAAAGAAGGAGGCCCAGGTTCATTTCCTGATCCAAGAACTAGATCTCCCATGCCACAACAGAGAATTTGCATGCTGTAGCTAAATATCTGGCTTGCCTCAATGAAGGTTGACCTGGCGCAGCCAAATGAAAACAGAAACAAATATTTAAAAAAATACAACCAAAGGAAAGGAAGGGTATGGTGGCTGTGCAGATTTACGGCTTAGCTTTCCCTATCGATAGAAAAGAAAAAAGAGTTTCAAAAGACTGTGTCTCATCCTTCTATCTGGCATATAGAGAGGATTCCTTTGAAATGAGATTTCTCTGGTAAATGTGACTCACAGAAGAGCTGTCTTGAACTTGGGTTTCAGAGATGATCATGTGTCCTCTAAAAAAATAAAAGTTAATTGGGTCCAACTAATCCTCATGCTGAGGTGGTATATTTTGTGGTAGCATTTGCTCCCCTTCACTTTGCATGTATCCCCATTTGTTTACACTGTCATCTACTGAAGACATCCTGATATTTGAAAGTTTGTAGTGATTACAAGTCGAGCTGTTGTATATAATCATGCGATCCTTTTTTGTCTGGACATGTTTTCAAAGCTGTTTAGTAAGTGCTGGACATGAAGGATTCAGGTCACAGGTGAGCCTTGTTTAGCTGTGGAAAAATCCAGCTATGTTTCTCTGTGGCTTGTGGGATCTTCTGGGGTAAGGGATCGAACTAGAGTGTCTTGCATTGTCAGGCAGATTCTTTACCACTGAGCCACCGGAGAAGCTGTGCCCTACCCCCTTTTCTTGAGTTGACTGGATCTAATAGGTGTGCAGTGCTACCTCACTGTTATTTTAGTTTGTCATTTCCTAATGCTATGTGGTTTTGAGTCTTTTTGATAGGCTTATTTACTATCTTTATATTTTTGTAGGCCAGGTGTTTAGGTGTATACATATTTTATGAGATTGTTCTAGATTTTTTGGTATATTTGGAGAACAATCCTTTATCAGATATCTATTTTATAAATATAGTTTCCTGTGGCTTGTGTTTAAGTTTTGTGAATAAGGTTTTTCACCGTTTCAATTTCTAATTTTTTAAAGTTGATGTTATATGTGTTTTCTATCCTTTTTTGGATAGCCTTTAGTGTGTTGTTGTTGTTGTTAAATTTTATAAGCAGAAGTGAGGTACCGTAGATACAGTTTTAAGCTAAGCTGAGGTGCCACAGATACAGTTTTGCCTTTTGTCTGTTGAGAAGTTTGAGTGAGTTTGGTGTACACTGTAACATTATGTCTACATTCATTTGACTGGATATAGCTTCCAGTTATTTGTCTAATTGGTTTTGGAGATATGATGGGAAGTCAGTTTTTCCAAGGGAAACTGAGGTCCATGAAACATGAACTCTTTTCGATCGGTCGGAATCACTTTCTGCTATTTCTGACAGATTTGACTTGTTTGGATATCTCATATGAGCGGAATCACAGAACGTTTGTCTTTTTTTGGTCTGGTTTATTTCACTTAATCTAATGACCATAAGGTTTGTCCACATTGTCGCATTGTCAGAATTACTGACTTTGAAGGGCCGAATCAGATTCCATTGTGTGTATACCACAGTTTGTTTATGGAATTGGCTGCCATGGACACTTCGATTGCTTCTGTTTGTTTGCCAGTGTGAATCATGCTGTTGTGAGTATGACGGAAGGAGTATCCATTTTTTTCAGCCCCCTTTCCCAATCCTTTTGGGTACATAGCATGAATTGGAATCGAACTATGTATTTCTTCCACGTGTTCGTTTTGGAGTCATTTGTGTAATGTCTTGCAGAGTGGCAGCACCATTTAATGTACTTTTTTGTATGGTGGAATACCGTTCAAGCTTCTGAATATACCTTGCGTTGCATATTCAGTCTCCCACCAACGGACACTTGAATGAGTTCTACCTTTGAGCTATTGTGAATGTCACTATGAATATTTGTGTACCAGTTTTTGTTTGAATTATTAACAAATACATTACCATATATAAAAGAAGCCACAAGGACCTACTGTACAGTTTAGGAAACTATTAAATATCTTATGATGATGTATAATGCAAGAGAATCTCCAAAGGAATATATGAAAAGCACATAATAACCATGATATTTATTGTGGCAACACTATGAGTTATCATAGCACTACTCAACGTGTATTTATACATGTCACTAAAATATTTACATCTGTAAGGATATTATAAAAAATTATATAAAAAATCAAGAATTCAAACAGAGAATAAATAAACTTCCTGTCATTGCTCGTCATCATTTATACACTCATACTACCTGTAACACTCATTGTATAAGTGCTGGACTAGCAATTGACATTCTTGTAAACCAAGAGATTGTGAAGGTGTAAGGAAATATAGCTTCTTGAATTCCTTAATGAAGGATTCTAGAACTCTATGTCCATGAAGTGAATGAAATTCCGTTTTAGTGAGCCACATTCTTACTAGAGTGATGAGCCTCCACCCCACCCAACGTTAGTTCACAATGAAATCCTGCAGTCCTCTGGCCTCAATGTCTGCTTCCTGCTACCGAGAAAGAAAAGATGAGGAAGTCCTGACAAAACCGATGCTATTTTTCTTTTTCTGATTTGTATTTTATCGCAGGGCCTGGCAAAAAGAGGGCCCAACCTGTTTTTAGAGTTCCATCCCAAGGGTTCCTCCGGCATGTTCCCTATGTTGACAAACTGCTGATTATTTTCAACAAAGGACAATGATCTGCACTTCGACTATCTGTTGCTTGAGCTGGAATAGCAGGCATCCCTTGTAGTGCAGTCGTTCATGCGGAAGTAGACATCCCTGAAGCAATAGTATAAGAGGAACACATTTATCATGTAGACATCGCATCCCATGCATTTGTAATAATTTTTCAGTTATACCCATCATCATCGGAGGAACTGACTTGTCCCAGTAATAACGAGAGGACCCAGTAGAACGGTTCCTTGACTTATGAGTACTTCCTATGAGTACCCTTATGAGTCCTTCTTCCAATGTTGTTTCTCCTAGTTTGGTCATGAACAGTAGAAGCTGATGGCAGTGGTCCTTGAAATGTATGTCGATTCCCAGGTGGCGCAGTTGATCAAGAAATACTCTGCCTACCAGTGCAGGAGGTGGAAGTGATGTGGGTTTGATCCCTGGTTCAGGAAGATAACAATTCATACACATGTTTTCTGGGAACCAGTTTGATACTCATGAGTTTTTTCTTCTGTATCCAGAAAAACAAATGCTGTTCAAGGACACTGAAAGAACCCTGATTTCGAAAATCAGATCTGTATTGTGAACAATGCTTCGATATCCGTGAGTCGAAGCATAGTATTATGCCTATCATCCTTGTATTTCCCTCAGTGAAATATGTTGAGGAAAACTCTTCATTCGTGGTCTAGAGTCACGAAGAAGCTAAATAGCATTCATCCTTTACGTTGACAACTGTGAATCTAAATCTCCTGTGAATCCTATGTGACAACCACACATACCAACATGAGTTATCAGTATTATATCGATATTTTTAGTCCTATTGTATGTCAACTAAAAAAATCAATATCTAATTGTACATGAAGTCAAGACATAAAGTCAGTGCAAATACAAAATGTTCCATCCTTTGAGAAAGGGAGAAAAACATCTCTGTGCTTAGCCTATCGCATTTTTATGGATTAGATCCTTAAGTAGTTTATTCACCACACCCTATGAATGATTCACAAGTCTTCAGAGAAGAAAGGGTCATTTCTCTTAAACAATGAGTAGTTCAACTCTTCTCAAAGCAAAGTCATAAGTGAGTCTAATTTTGCGTGAGCCCATGAAAACTCAGTGTTTTCATTATGCTTGTGCTTATGATGGGAGGAGGTCTGAGAAGGCGCTTCTGAAGGATTATTCATACCAGTCTTTCTCATATGTATGGAGTCTTTAAAGATCGAATCACCGAGGTGTTGCTTCTACACTTGTACTAGGCCGAGCAGCAACATTCCCTTTCTCCCTAAGTGCAGTAGACGTCTGTCTTCTGTCCTCTGGAGTATGTATTGCTTGAGCTCACCACAGCCTAGTAGATGGAAATCGTCAGGATATTCTGGAAACCCTTTGGATTTCAGTCTGCTCAGGAGGTTACCACTGCTGCAAACCTCTGGATTTTACCACGCACTTTTAACAACCTCAGATGAAGGATACAAGTCAACACTCGTGACAGCCACGGGCTTCCATGGCCTATCCATGATTGTTGGCTTTGCTTTCATAATCATCCTGTTTCTTATACCAACTAAACTGTCACTGTATTTTTTCATGACCATTTTATCTTTGACGGTTTTTAGATCTATTATGGATTTTCCTATATATCTTCACTCATCGGTGAGGGTCTTCTGTTAGTAGTAGTTACGACAACTGACTTCCAGTCAGTTAGCTGTGGCAGAATAGAAAAAAGAATGACCCACTGTATATTATTCGTATTATGTATCAATATATTATTCGTTTTATTGTTTGCAGTCATCCACTTCCAAGTTTCCCGAAATAAACTTTCAGAAAAATCACATCCTTTGGAATGTCCGTTTGACTGAATAGGAGCACGGAAATGCTATTCCATAAAAATTGTTTACAGTTTCCATTCCATTCCTCCTGTTTGATGTAGATATTGGCCTTTGGTTCTATCACTAGCTTTGCAAGTAAAAAAATTCATTAGAGCTCATATGGTAATTTTACTGTTGGCAATAAGTTTAGCATAAAATGAACACAGAAGAGGTTACAGTAGACCAAATATGAAAGTCAGTTGAAAAGAAAACATAGTGTTGAATGTTGACAGTAGGAATATAGTTATGAAGTTCCTTTATTATTATTCTATCCTTCCCGTTTCTTTTGCAGGGGTGTTAATGTACAGATTCCAGTCCTATGGCTGGAGTGAAGAATAGTATCATGATTCTTGAGAGCAACTCTACTAAG
>NW_017208613.1:0-3817 GCF_001704415.2 Capra hircus | reverse complement strand
CAAGCAAAAATCAGATCAGTTTCCGGAAAGACTGATTCCCATGTCGCTTCTTTTTTGCTCCCGTTTTTCTGGCTGAATTCTCTACTGGAGGATGGATGCTATTCCACGTAATCCAAGTTATTCAGCCTTCTTTTTCTCCAATAATCTTCCTACTACACAATCCATTTCTAATCTCTTTATATCTGGGATTAAATATGTATATTTCCAAAGACGACGACTACGTCCCCACCTTCGAATCACGCTGGATCCACCGGGGCTGGACCACGGGACTTTCCCTGCTTGGTCGGGAAAGTATTCCCGGCGTTCCCACCGCATCTCAAGAAGAGGCGCTCTCCACAGGAAAGGCGAGAGGAACTCCAGGGTCGTGCCACAATTCCAAGAGTCCCCCAGATGTCTCAGTCCATTCCAGAGGAACCTGTTTTCCCTGCACTGCCTTGATTTTCACGCCGAGGATCGACTGGCACCATGGTGGCACGTGGGGACAGCGATGTGGGAAAGCCTCGTGGGAAAGCCTCGAGGGAAAGCCCCGTGAGAAATACCTCGAGGGAAAGACATAGATCTCTTGATCCACGCGACGGCAGCGTGACACTGCTACTGCAGCTCAGGAGGTAAGCGTTCTTGCATGATCCCGCTGAGAAGAGGACTGACACCCCTGGGGAGACTCAAGAAGTACCCCAAGAACCATGTCACCACGGGAGAGGAATCCTCAGGTACCGGCCTCGACTTCACACAAGGTCTTAGGCCCCACCATCGACGGGAGAGGAATCCTGAGAGGCCCCGTAGCCACTCGGATGGGAACTGGCCTTTCCTGACGCCACCAGAGCGGGTCCCTGAGGTCCCAGCGTACGTTGAGAACACCTGCCACAATTCGAGAAAATCCAGGAGGTTCTCCCCTCCAGGCAAGATGAGGCCAATTTCCGCTGAGGCACTCGAGGCTAATCACACCTAAACTCTGGAAATTCCAAAGGTTCCTTCACAACCTTGCTGAAACTCAAGAAGTTCCCCGACATACCGTCTCCACTCCAGAGGAAGCACGAGGGTCCCGCCCACATCCAGAGGAGCCCCGTTTCTGCCTCGGACCTCGAGATGACGGATCCTTTCCTGCTTGGTCGGGAAAGAAATTCCCGGCGTTCCCGTCCCCATCTCAAGAGGAGGCGCTCTCCACAGGAAAGGCGAGCGGAACTCCAGGGTCGTACCACCATTCCAAGAGTCCCCCAGATGTCACAGTCCATTCCAGAGGAACCTGTTTTCCCTGCACTGCCTCGACTTTCAAGCGAGGATCGACTCACACCATGGTGGCAGGTGGGACAGCCCTGTGGGAAAGACTCTTGGGAAAGCCTTGAAGGAAAGACTTGAGTGAAAGCTACAGATCCCTTGACCACGCGTTAGGAAGCGTGACACTGCTGCTACAGCTCGGGAGGAAAGCGCACGTGCATGCCCACACTCGAGACGAGGACTGACTTCCCTGGGGAGACTCCAGAAGTACCCAAGAACCATGTCAGCACTGGAGAGGAATCCTCAGGATCCGGCCTCGACTCACACAAGGTCTTAGGCCCGGCATCGACCCAAGAGGAATCCCGAGAGTCCCCTGCAACTTGCATGGGACTGGCCCCTGAGGCCACGAGACAGGTTCCCTGAAGTCCCGTCGTAATTCGAGAGCACCTGCCGTAACTCGAGAAAATCCAGGAGGTTCTCCCCTACAGGCAAAATGAGGCCTATTTCCACTGACGCATCTAGAGGCTAAGCACACCTAACCTCTGGAACTTCCAATGGTTCCTTCACACACTTGCTGCAACTCAAGAGCTTTCCCGACATACCCGTCTACACTCAAAAGGAAGCACGAGGGTCCCGCCCACATCCAGAGAAGCCCCGATCCCCCCTCGAGGCTCCAAAGGAGAGATCTTTTAACTGCTTGCATTTCCCGAGTCAAAAGACCTTGTGTTGAGTTGGGACCGGAAACTGAGGATTCCTCTCCAGTGCTGACGTGGATTTTTGGGTACTTCTGGACTCTCCCCAGGGGAGTCAGTCCTCGTCTCGAGTGGGGAAATGCACTTGGTCTTTCCTCCCTAAAGGTGGCAGCAGTGTCATGCTACCGACGGGTGGATCAAGGGATGTGTGGGCTTTCCCTGTAGGATTTCCCATGAGGCTTTCCACGAGGCTAACACACAGGGCTGTCCCACGTGCCACCGTGGTGTGAGTCGATCCTCGACGTGACAGTCAAGGCAGTGCAGGTAAAAGAGTTTCCTTTGGAAATGACTCAGTCCTCTGGGGGACTCTTGGAATGGTGCACGACCCTGGAGTTCCTCTCGCCTTCCTGTGGAGAGCGCTTCCTCTTGGATGCGACGGGAATGCCAGGAATTCTTTCCCGACCACGCAGGGAAAGGATCCCTCATCTCGAGCTACAGGGAGGAAAAGGGCCTTCTCTGGATGTGCAAGGGACGCTCGCGCTTCCTCTCGAGTGGACAAGGGTATGTCGGGAACTTCTTGAGTTGCAGCAAGGGTGTGAAGGACCCTATGGAAGTTCAAAGGTTAGATGTGATTAGCCTCGAGTCGCCTCAGCGGAAATGGGCCTCATCTAGCCTGGAGGGGAGAATCTCCAGGATTTTCTCGAGTTGCGGTAGGTGCTCTCGATTTACGACGGGGACCACAGGGACCCTATCTGGTGGCCTCAGGAAAGGCCACTCTCCGTGCGAGTTGCTTATTGGCCTCTCAGGATTCCTCTCCCTTCAATGCTGGGGCCTAAGACCTTTGTGAAGTCGGGGCCGTAAACTGAGATTTATTCTCAGTGCTGACATGGATCTTGGGGTACTTCTGGAGTCTCCCCAGGGGAGTCAGTCCTCGTCTCGAGTGGGGCATGCACGTGCGCTTTCCTCCCCGAGCTGTGGAAGCAGTGTCACGCTTCCCATCGCGTGGATCAAGGGATCTGTGGCTTTCCCTCGAGGCTTTCCCTCAAGGCTTTCCCACGAGGCTTTCCTACGAGGCTTTACCACAGGGCTGTCCCACGTGCCACTGTGGTTTGAGTCGATCTTCGGCGTGAAAGTCGAGGCAGTTTGGGGAAACAGGTTCCTCTGAAATGGACTGAGACATCTGGGGGACTCTTGGAATGGTGGCCTGACCTGGAGTACCTATCCCCTTTCCTGTGGAGAGGGCCTCCTCTTGAGATGCGACGGGAATGCGGGAATTCTTCCCCGACCACGCAGGAAAGGATCCCTCCTCTCGAGCAAGGAGGCGGAAACGGGTTCCTCTGGATGTGAGCGGGATTCTCGTGCTTCCTCTCGAGTGGAGACGGATATGTCGGGAACCTCTTGAGTTGCAGCAAGGGTGTGAAGGACCCTTTGGAAGTTGCCAGAGGTTAGGTGTGAATAGCCTCGAGACGCCTCAGCGGAAATGGGCCTCATCTCGCCTGGAGGGAGAACCTCTTGGATTTTCTCGAGTTGCGGCAGGTGCTCTCGACTTACGACGGGACTGGGACCCGCTCTGGAGCCTCAGTAAAGGCCAGTTCCCATGCGAGTTGCTCGGGGGCCTCTCGGGATTCCTCTCCCGTCGATGCTGGGGCCTAAGACCTTGTGTGGAGTCAGTGTTCGGAACCTGAGGATTCCTCTCCAGTGCTGACATGGATCTTGGGGTACTCCTGGAGTCTCCCCAGGGGAGTCAGTCCTCGTTGAATGGGGGCATGCACGTGCGCTTTCCTCCTGAGCGTTAGCAGCAGTGTCGCGCTTCCCTTCGCGTAAATCAAGGGATCAGGGGCTTTCCAAGGAAGCTATCACAGGAGGCTTTTCCACGAGGCTTTCCCACAGGGCTGTCCACATGCAACCGT
>NW_017208612.1:0-3817 GCF_001704415.2 Capra hircus | reverse complement strand
CCTGGGGAGACTCCAGAAGTAGCCCAAGATCAATGTCAGCACTGGAGAGGAATCCTCACGTTCCAGCACCGACTCCAAGCAAGGTCTTAGGCGCTGGCATCTACGGGAGAGGAATCCCGAGAGGCACTCCAGCAACTCGCATGGGGTCGGCCTTTCCTGAGGCCGCCAGAGAGGGTCCCTGAGGTCCCCATCGTAACTTGAGAGCACCTGCCACAACTCGAGAAAATCCAGGAAGTTCTCGCCTCCAGGCGAGATGAGGCCCGTTTCCGTTGAAGCGTCTCGAGGCTAATCACATCTAACCTCTGGAACTTCGAAAGGGTCCTTCACACCCTTGCTGCAACTCAAGAAGTTCCCCGACATACCCGTCTCCACTCGAGAGGAAGCACGAGAGTCCCGCCCATATCCAGAGGAGCCCGTTTCCCCCTCCTAGCTCGAGTGGAGGGATCCTTTCCCTGCGTGGTGGGGAAAGAATTCCTGCATTACCGTCGCATCTCAAGAAGAGAGGCGCTCTCCACAGGAAAGGCGAGAGGAACTTCAGGGTCGTGCCACCATTCCCAGAGTCCCCCAGATGTCTCAGTCCATTCCAGGGAAAATCTGTTTTCCCTCCACTGCCTCGACTTTCAAGCCGAGGATCGACTCACACCACGGTGGCACGTTGGATAGTCCTGTGGGAAAGCCTCGTGGGAAAGCCTCGAGGGAAAGCCACAGGTCCCTTGATCCACGCGAGGGGAAGAGTGACACTGCAGCTACAGCTCGGAAAGAAAGAGCACGTGCATGCCCCACTCGAGACGAGGACTGACTCCCCTGGGGAGACTCCAGAAGTACCCCAAGATCCATGTCAGCACTGGAGAGGAATACTCAGGTTCCGGCACCGTCTCCACACAAGGTCTTAGGCCCAGCATCTACGGAGAGGAATCCCGAGAGGCCCCCGAGCAACTTGCATGGGGACTGGCCTTTCCTGAGGCCACCAGAGCGGGTTCTGACGTCCCTGTCGTAAGACGAGAGCACCTGCCGCAACTCGAGAAAATCCAGGAGGTTCTCCCCTCCAGGCGAGATGAAGCCCATTTCTGCTGAGGCGTCTGGAGGCTAATCACATCTACCTCTGGAACTTCCAAAGGGTCCTTCACACCCTTGCTGCAACTCAAGAAGTTCCCGACATACCGTCTCCACACGAGAGGAAGCACGAGAGTCCCGCCCACATCCAGAGGAGCCCCGTTTCCGCCTCCTAGCTCCAGAGGAGGGATCCTTTCCCGGCGTATTCGGGAAAGAATTCCCGGCATTCCCGTCGCAAGTCAAGAGGAGGCGCTCTCCACAGGAAAGGCGAGAGGAACTCCAGGGTCGTGCCACATTCGCAGAGTCCCCCAGATTTCTCAGTCCATTCCAGGGAAACCTGTTTTCCCTGCACTGCCTCGACTTTCAAGCCGAGGATCGACTCACACCACGGTGGCACGTGGACAGTCCTGTTGGAAAGCCTCCTGGGAAAGCCTCGTGGGAAAGCCTCGAGGGAAAGCCCCTGATGCCTTGATCCACGCAAAGGGAAGCCTGACACTGCTGCTACAGCTCGGGAGGAAAGAGCACGTGCATGCCCCCACTCGAGAGGAGGACTGACTCTCCTGGGGAGACTCCAGAAGTACCCCAAGATCCATGTCAGCACTGGAGAGGAATCCACAGGTTTCGGCACGGACTCCACTCAAGGTCTTAGGCCCGGCATCGAGGGGAGGGAATCCCGAGAGGCCCCGAGCAACTCGCATGGTAACTGGCCTTTCCTGAGGCCACCAGAGCGGGTCCCTGAGGTCCCCGTCTTAAGTCGAGAGCACCTGCTGCAACTCGAAAAAATCCAGGAGGTTCTCCCCTCCAGGCGAGATGAGGACCATTTCCACTGAGGCTTTTCGAGGCTAATCACAGCTAACCTCTGGAACTTCCAAAGGGTCCTTCACACCCTGGCTGCAACTCAAGAAGTTCCCCGACATACCCGTCTCCACTTGAGAGGAAGCACGAGAGTCCGGCCACATCCAGAGGAGCCCCGTTTCCGACTCCTAGCCTGAGATGAGGGATCCTTTCCCTGCTTGGTCGGGAAAGAATTCCCGGCGTTCCCGTCGCATCTCAAGAGGAGGCGCTCTCACAGGAAAGGCGAGAGGAACTCCAGGGTCGTGCCACCATTCCCAGAGTCCCCAGATGTCTCCGTCCATTCCAGGGAAACCTGTTTTCCCTGCACTGCCTCGACTTTCAAGCCGAGGATCGACTCACACCAAGGTGGCACGTGGGACAGCCCTGTGGGAGAGCCTCGAGGGAAAGCCTCGTGGGAAAGCCTCGAGGGAAAGTTGCAGATCCCTTTATCCACGCGAAGGGAAGCGTGACACTGCTGCTACAGCTCGGGAGGAATGCGCACGTGCATGCCCGCATTCGAGACGAAGACTGACTCCCCCTGGGGAGACTCCAGAAGTAGCCCAAGATCAATGTCAGCACTGGAGAGGAATCCTCACGTTCCAGCACCGACTCCAAGCAAGGTCTTAGGCGCTGGCATCTACGGGAAGAGGAATCCCGAGAGGCACTCCAGCAACTCGCATGGGGTCGGCCTTTCCTGAGGCCGCCAGAGAGGGTCCCTGAGGTCCCATCGTAACTTGAGAGCACCTGCCACAACTCGAGAAAATCCAGGAAGTTCTCGCCTCCAGGCGAGATGAGGCCCGTTTCCGTTGAAGCGTCTCGAGGCTAATCACATCTAACCTCTGGAACTTCGAAAGGGTCCTTCACACCCTTGCTGCAAGTCAAGAAGTTCTATCCGTCTCCACTCGAGAGGAAGCACGAGAGTCCCGCCCATATCCAGAGGAGCCCCGTTTCCCCTCCTAGCTCGAGTGGAGGGATCCTTTCCCTGCGTGGTGGGGAAAGAATTCCCTGCATTACCGTCGCATCTCAAGAAGAGGCGCTCTCCACAGGAAAGGCGAGAGGAACTCCAGGGTCGTGCCACCATTCCCAGAGTCCCCCAGATGTCTCAGTCCATTCCAGGGAAATCTGTTTTCCCTCCACTGCCTCGACTTTCAAGCCGAGGATCGACTCACACCACGGTGGCACGTTGGATAGTCCTGTGGGAAAGCCTCGTGGGAAAGCCTCGAGGAAAGCCACAGGTCCCTTGATCCACGCGAGGGGAAGAGTGACACTGCAGCTACAGCTCGGAAAGAAAGGGCACGTGCATGCCCCACTCGAGACGAGGACTGACTCCCCTGGGGAGACTCCAGAAGTACCCCAAGATCCATGTCAGCACTGGAGAGGAATACTCAGGTTCTGGCACCGTCTCCACACAGGTCTTAGGCCCCAGCATCTACGGAGAGGAATCCGAGAGGCCCCCGAGCAACTTGCATGGGGACTGGCCTTTCCTGAGGCCACCAGAGCGGGTTCTGACGTCCCTGTCGTAAGACGAGAGCACCTGCCGCAACAACTCGAGAAAATCCAGGAGGTTCCCCCTACAGGCGAGATGAGGCCCATTTCTGCTGAGGCGTCTGGAGCTAATCACATCTACCTCTGGAACTTCCAAAGGTCCTTCACACCCTTGCTGCAACTGCAAGAAGTTCCCGCGACATACCGTCTCCACTCGAGAGGAAGCACGAGAGTCCCGCCCACATCCAGAGGAGCCCCGTTTCCGCCTCCTAGCTCCAGAGGAGGGATCCTTTCCCGGCGTATTCGGGAAAGAATTCCCGGCATTCCCGTCGCAAGTCAAGAGGAGGCGCTCTCCACAGGAAAGGCGAGAGGAACTCCAGGGTCGTGGCCACATTCGCAGAGTCCCCCAGATTTCTCAGTCCATTCCAGGGAAACCTGTTTTCCC
>NW_017208611.1:0-3817 GCF_001704415.2 Capra hircus | reverse complement strand
AAATGGGGCTCCTCTGGATGTGGGTGGGGACTCTCGTGCCCTCTCGAGTGCAGACGGTATGTCGGAGAACTTCTTGAGGGTGTGAAGACCCTTTGGAAGTTCCGGAGGTTAGGTGTGATTAGCCTCAAGACGCCTCAGCGGAAATAGGCCTCATCTTGCCTGGAGGGGAGAACCTCCTGGATTTTCTCGAGTTGCGGCAGGTGCTCTCGACTTATGACGGGGACCTCAGGGACCCGCTCTGGTGGACTCAGTAAAGGCCAGTCCACATGCGCGTTGCTCAGGGCCTCTCGTTATTCCTCTCCCGTCGATGCCGGGCCTACGACCTTGTGTGAATTCGGTGCCGGAACTTGAGGATTCCTCTCCAGTGCTGACATGGATCTTGGGGTACTTCTGGAGTCTCCCCAGGGAGTCAGTCGTAGTCTCGAGTGGGGCATGCACGTGCGATTTCCTCCAGAGCTGTAGCAGCAGTGTCACGCTTCCCTTCGCGTGGATCAAGGGATCTGTGGCTTTCCCTAGAGACTTTTCCCACGAGGCTTTCCACGGGGCTTTCCCACGAGGCTTTCCCCACAGGGCTGTCCCACGCTGCCACCGTGGTGGTGAGTCGATCCTCGGCTAGAAAGTCAAGGCAGTGCCAGAGAAAACAGGTTTCCCTGGAATGGACTGCAGACATCTGGGGGACTCTGCGAATGGTGGCACGACCCTTGAGTTCCTCTCGCCTTTCCTGTGGAGAGGCGCTCATCTTGAGATGCGACGGAAACGCCGGGAATTCATTCCCAACCACACAGGGAAAGGATCCCTCCTCTCGAGCTACAAGGCGCGACCCGGGGCTCCTCTGGATGTGAGCGGAGCTCTTGTGCTTCCTCTCGAGTGGAGACGGGTATGTCATGGAAATTCTTGAGTTGCAGCAAGGGTGTGAAGGACCCTTTGGAAGTTCCAGAGATTAGGTGTGATTAGCCTCTAGACGCCTCAGCGAAATGGGCCTCATCTCGCCTGGAGGGCAGAACCTCCTGGATTTTCTCGAGTTGCGGCAGGTGCTCTCGACTTACGACAGGGACCTCAGGGACCCGCTCTGGTGGCCTCAGGAAAGACCACTCCCCATGTGATTTGCTCGGGGGCCGCTCGGGATTCCTCTCCCATCGATGCCGGGCCCTAAGACCTTGTGTGGAGTCGGTGTCGGAAACTGAGAATTCCTCTGCAGTGCTGACAACGCTCTTGGGGTACTTCTGAAGTCTCCCCAGGGGAGTGAGTCCTCGTCTCGAGTGGGGGCATGCACGTGTGCTTTCCTCCCGAGCTGCAGCAGCAGTGTCACGCTTCCCTTCCCGTGGATCATAGGATCTGTGGCTTTCCCTAGAGGCTTTCCCATGAGGCTTTCCCACGACGCTTTCCCACCAGGCTTTCCAACGAGGCTTTCCCCAGTGATGTCCCACGTGCCACTGTGGTGTCAGTCGATCCTCAGTTTGAAAGTCGAGGCAGTGCCGGGAAACAGGCTTCCCTGGAATGGACTGAGACATCTGGGGGACTCTGGGAATGGTGACAGGACCCTGGAGTTTCTCTCGCCTTTCCTGTGGAAGCACCCCCTCTTGATATGTGACGGGAACGCCGGAATTCTTTCCCGACAACGCAGGAATGGATCCCTCCTCTCGAGTAGGAGACGGAAACGGGGCTCCGCTGGATGTGGGCAGGACTCTCGTGCTTCCTCTCGAGTGGAGACAGGTATGTCGGGGAAATTCTTGAGTTGCAGCAAGGACGTGAAGGACCCTTTGGAAGTTTCAGAGGTTAGGTGTGATTAGCCTCGAGTCGCCTCAGCGGAAATGGGCCTCATCTCGCCTGGAGGGGAGAACCTCCTGGATTTTCTCGAGTTGCGACAGGTGCTCTCGACTTACGACGGGGACCTCAGGGACCTGCTTTGGTGGCCTCTGGAAAGGCCATTCCCTATGCGAGTTGCTCGGGACCTCTCGGAATTCCTCTCCCGTCGATGCCGGGGCCTACGATCTCGTGTGGAGTGGGTGCCGGAACCTGAGGATTCCTCTCCAGTGCTGACATGGATCTTGGGGTACTTCTGGAGTCTCCCCACGGGAGTCAGTCCTCGTCTCGAATGGGGGCATGCAGGTGGGCTCTACTCCTGAGCTCTAGCTGCAGTGTCGCGCTTCCCTTCGCGGGCAGTAAGGGATCTGTGGCTTTCCCTCGAGGCTTTCCCACGAGGGTTTCCCACACGGCTGTCCCAAATGCCACCGTTGTGTGAGTCGTTTCTCGGCTTGAAAGTCATGGCAGTGCATGGAAAACAGGTTTCCCTGGAATGGACTGAGACCTCTGGGGGACTCTGGGAATGGTGGCACGACCCTGGAGTTCCTCTCGCCTTTCCTGTGGAGAGCGCTTCCTCTTGAGATGCTACGGAACGCCGGGAATTTTTCCCGAAAACGCAGGGTAAGGATCCCTCCTCTCGAGCTAGGAGGCGGAAACTGGGCTCCTCTGGATGTGTTCGTGACTGTCGTGCTACCTCTCGAGTGGAGACGGGTATGTCGGGGAACTTCTTGAGTTGCAGCAATGGCGTGAAGGACCGTTTGGAATTTTCAGAGGTTAGGTGTGATTAGCCTCGAAACACCTCAGTGGAAATGGGCCTCATTCGCCTGGAGGGGAGAAACTCCTGGATTTTCTTGAGTTGTGGCAGGCGCTCTCGGCTTACGACGGGTACCTCAGGGACCCGCTCTGGTGGCCTCACGAAGGCCAGTCCCCATGCGAATTGCTCGGGTGCCTCTCGGTATTCCTCTCTCGTCGATGCCGGGGGCATAAGATCTCGTGTGGAGTCGGTGTGCCGGAACCTGAGGATTGCTCTCCAGTGCTGACATGGATCTTGGGGTACTTCTGGAGTCTCCCCAGGGGAGTCAGTCCTCGTCTCGAGTGGGGACATGCACGTGTGCTTTCCTCCCAGCTGTAGCAGCAGTGTTGCGCTTCCGTTCGCGCCTGGACCACGGCATCTGTGGATTTCCCTCGAGGCTTTCCCGCTAGGCTTTCCCACGAGGCTTTCCACAGGGCTCTCCCATGTTCCACCGTGTTGTGAGTCGATCCTCGGGTTGAAAGTCGAGGCAGTGTAGGGAAAACAGGTTTCCCTGGAATGGACTGAGACATCTGGGGACTCTGGGAATGGTGACACGACCCTGGAATTCCTCTTGCTTTTCCTGTGGAGAGCGCCTCCTCTTGAGATGCGACGGGAACGCCGGGAATTCTTTCCCGTCCACGCAGGGAAAGGATCCCTGCCTCGAGCTAGGAGGCGGAAACGGGGCTCCTTTGGATGAGGGCGGGACTCTCGTGCTTCCTCTCGAGTGGAGACAGGTAAGTTGGGGAACTTCTTGATTTGCAGCAAGGTGTGTGATAGACCTTTTGGAAGTTCCAGAGGTTAGGTGTGATGAGCCTCGAGACGCCTCAGCGGATATGGGCCTCATCTCGCCTGGAGGGGAGAACCTCCTGGATTTCTCGAGTTGCGGCAGCGTGCTCTAGACTTACGACGGGGAACTCAGGGACCCGCTCTGGTGGCCTCAGGAAAGAAGAGTCCCCATGCTAGTTCCACTGGGCCTCTCGGATTTCCTCCCCCGTCGATGCCGGGGCCTAAGACCTTGTGTGGAGTCCGTGCCGGAACCTGAGGATTCCTCTCCAGTGCTGACATGGATCTTGGGTACTTCTGGAGTCTCCCGCGGGGAGTCCGTCCTCGTCTCTAGTGGGGGCATGCACTTGCGCTTTCCTCCCGAGCTGTAGCAGCAGTGTCACTCTTCCCTTCGCGTGTATCAAGGGATCTGTGGCTTTCCCTCGAGGCTTTCCCACG
>NW_017208610.1:0-3819 GCF_001704415.2 Capra hircus | reverse complement strand
TGCCCTGCCCTTGGCTTGGCCTTGCCCTGGAACTTGAACTGAACCTTGACCCCTTGACCTTGCCCTTGAACTTGCAACCTTGCTTGAACTTGGAAACTTGAACTTGAACTTGAACTTGAACTTGACCTTGAACTTGAACTTGAACTTGACACTTGAAACTTGAACTTGAACTTTGACTTGACCTTGAACTTGACCTTGAACTTGATCTTGACCTTGACATTGAACTTGAAACTTGAACTTGAACGTTGAACTTCACTTGAACTTGAACTTGACCTTGAACTTGAACTTACCTTGCCTTGACTTGAACTTCAACTTGAACTTGACCTTGAACTTGACTTGACCTTGACAACTTGAAAACTTGAACTTGACCTTGACCTTGGACCTTGAACTTGACCTTGACCTTGAACTTCCTTGACTTATTGAACTTGAACTTGACTTTGACTTGAACTTGAACTTGAACTTGAACCTTGAACCTTGAACTTGACCTTGACCTTGCCAACAACGGAGACCTCGAGATTGCTCAGAGCACGGAGGTCCAGAAGCAGGGCCCTGTATCTCCCCTTCCCTTTGTGATCATTGCAAAGACATTTCCTAGCTATAGCGGGAGTGCCCCTGAAGAAGCAAGCAGTGGGAGTGTGTTTGACACGACTGTGTGCCTTCCTGGCCTCAGCTCCACAAGGGGCCTTTCCTCTCGAAGTAGGCCCCATGTCCCCCTTGGGGAGGGTGTCATGCCTCTTTTTTCCTCCACTGCCAAAGGGTGGAGCCAAGCTCGCTCTTGTCAGAGGTACAAAACAGCAATGAATGGATTTTCAAGCTCTTGCTAGGCTGCACCTTTCAGGCCCACTTTACTGAAACAGGTGCTCTGTGGCCCCTGGTTGGGTATGCAGGTTCACAAACAGGGTGAGATCCTGTCCAAGCCAAGAATTTTCCTGAAAGACCTAGGCTCACTAGAGCCTCCTCCAGAGCAAAGGGGATAGAGGAGATGTATGGAGGAGTCTTTGCCTTTCCCTGTGAGTGTGGGGCTACTCCCTACGGCCCCAAGCTCAGGGATAACTGCCTCAAGAAAGGAATGGCAAGAAGCGCTATTCTTGGAGGTTGGGACAGGGAGTTCGCAGCATGTGGGGAAAGAAAGACTTCTTCGGGGAAGAAGAGGCAACCACCGGGGGTGTGTTTGCAAGCCTCTATTTGGAAGGAACAGGTTTGCTTATACAACTCAAGACCTCCAGATCTGCTCAGAGGACTGAAGTTCCAGAGACAGGGCCATGTATCACCCCTTCCCTTTGAGATCCTTGCAAAGACATTCCTAGCAGATCGTGGGAGTGCCCATGAAGAAGCAAGCAGCGGGAGTGTGCTTGACATCACTGGCTGCCTACCTGGGCTCAGCTCCTCAAGGGGCCTTTCTCTCCTGGTAGGCCCTATGTCCCCTTTGGGAGAGGGTGGTGCCCTCTTCCCTCCACACTGCCAAAGGGTGGAGGTGGAGCAAACTCGTTCTCTCCGAGGTAAAAAAAAAAAAAGACAAATTGAATGGATTTTTAAGCTCTTGCTATGCTGCACCCCTCCAGGACCCACTCGACGCAAAACAGGTGCCCTGTGGCCCCTAGGTCGGGTATGCAGGTTCACACACCGGGTGGGATCCCGTCAAAGCCAAGAATTTTCCTGACAAGACCTAGGCTCACTAGAGCTCTCCTCCAGAGGAAAGGGGACAGAAAAGACGTGTGTGTGGAGGTGGCTCTGCCTTTCCAGGTCCCAATCTCAGGGATAACTGCCCCTAAGAAAGGAACTGCTGCTGCTACTGCTGCTGCTAAGTTGCTTCAGTCGTGTTCGACTCTGTGCGACGCCATAGACGGTAGCCCACTAGGCTCCCCCGTCCCTGGGATTCTCCAGGCAAGAACAGTAAGTGGGTTGCCATTGCCTTCTCCAATGCATGAAAGTGAAAATGAAAGTGCAGTCGCTCAGTCGTGTCCGACCCTCAGCGACCCCACGGACTGCAGCCTACCAGGCTTCTCCGTCCATAGGATTTTCTGAAAGGAACTGCAAGAAGCGCTTTTCCAGGAGGCTGGGAAAGGGAGTTCGCAGGATGTGGGGAAGAGAGCCTCCTTCGGGGAAGAATAGGCGGCCACTTGTTTTGTGTTGCAAACCTCTATTTGGAAGGAACAGGTTAGCTTATACAAAGGGAGACTCCAGATCTGCTCAGAGGACCAAAGTTGCAGAGGCAGGTCGGTGTATTTTCCCTTCACTTTGCGATCCTTGCAAAGACATTCCTTGCTGATAGATGATTCAGCAAGGGCCTTTGAGACTGTTGTTTTCTTTCTAGGTTCAAAGATTCCTTCAGTTCCTAATATAGATATCCTAGAAATTATCTGACATCCGTGAAAATCTGATATGTCCTGGTCAAATGCTGTCAGTTATAATTCCAGTTATCATATTAAAGCATTTCAAGTCGCAGCAGTGACCAGATTACATTGTCAATTTCTATTTAATCAGGTTTTAACCATGTCCTCTATGGTTTCACACTGATGCCTTTGCAGAAATACTGCTACTTCAAGATATATGGAATATACTTTTTTTAAGCTTACCGATAATTTGTTGTTTGTTTGTTTGTCTTCTGGTAAGCTGGTACCAGATGGAATTTAGTCTCCTCTCTAGGTTAAGAGAACAAAGTTTTCTTAGAATGCAATTTTTGATAACAGACTATGGATTTCTTTACCTTTCATTGATTTATAATTGTTTTCATCATCTGTTTTTTTACTTCGGTAAAGTAAATAAGCCTATTTAAGATTTTGGTACATGTAGGATGGACTAAGCTTTCCCCACTCTTGCAAGTTCCCTTAACCCTTCAGATTCTTCTCGTGGGACCAAGATCTCACTTTCTCCAGAGGGACAATCCAAGCTTTTTATTAGTTGATCTGCCCCTGACATCAGAGTCCATTTTGAGCACGAGTTGGCCTATAATTTAGGCATGAAACTATGACTACATAAAGAAAGGTGACTTTATGATTCAGGGATGGCCATGATATGCCTGCACTTCAGAGAAAATGGGTTAAAATGATTTTTTTTTCTTTCAAACTGCACAGCCAGTTCTTTCAGCATATGCAATTGAAAACATCTAGTCATTAGGTCAGTTTTCATTCCAATCCAAAGAAAGCAATGACAAAGAATATTCAAGCTGCTGCACAATTGCACTCATCTCACACACTAGTAAAGTAATGCTCAAATTCTCCAAGTTCACATGAACTGTGAACTTCCAAATGTTCAAGAGGGATTTAAAACATGCAGAGAAACCAGAGATCAAACTGCCAACATCCACTGGATCATTGAAAAAGCAAGAGAGTTCCAAAAAAAAAAGACATCTATTTCTGCTTTATTGACTATGCCAAAGCCTTTGACTGTGTGGATCACAATAAACTGGGAAAAAATTCTGAAAGAGATGGGAATACCAGACCACCTGACCTGTCTCTTGAGAAACCTGTATGCAGGTCAGGAAGAAACAGTTCGAACTGGACATGGAACAACAGACTGGTTCTAAATAGGAAAAAGGGAATATGTCAAGGCAGTGTATTGTCACCCTGCTTATTTAACTTATATGCAGAGTACATCATGAGAAACACTGGGCTGGAGGAAGCACACGCTGGAATCCAGATTGCTGGGAGAAAATATCAAGAATCTCAGATATGCAGATGACACCACCCTTATGGCAGAAAGTGAAGAAGAACTAAAGAGTCTCCTGATGAAAGTGAAAGAGAGGAGAGTGAAAAAGTTAGCTTAAAGCTCAGCATTCAGAAAACTAAAATCATTGCATCCAGTCTCATCACTTCATGG
>NW_017208609.1:0-3819 GCF_001704415.2 Capra hircus | reverse complement strand
CCTCAGCGAAATGGGCCTCATCTCGCCTAGAGGGAGAACCTCCTGGATTTTCTCGAGTTGCGGCAGGTGCTCTCGACTTACGACGGGGACCTCAGGACCCGCTCTGGTGGCCTCAGAAAGGCCAGTCCGCATGCGAGTTGCTCTGGGGCCTCTCGGGATTCTCTCCCGTAGATGCGGGGCCTAAGACCTTGTGTGGAGTCGTGCCGGAACCTGAGGATTCCTCTCCAGTGCTGACATGGATCTTGGGGGTACTTCTGGAGTCTCCCCAGGGGAGTCAGTCCTCGTCTCGAGTGGGCATGCACGTCGCTTTCCTCCCGAGCTGTAGCAGCAGTGTCACGCTTCCCTTCGCGTGGATCAAGGATCTGGCTTTCCCTCGAGGCTTTCCCACGAGGCTTTCCCCCAGGGCTGTCCCACGTGCCACGTGGTGTGAGTCGATCCTCGGCTTGAAAGTCGAGGCAGTGCAGGGAAAAACAGGTTTCCCTGGAAAGGACTGAGACATCTGGGGGACTCTGGGAATGGTGGCACGACCCTGGAGTTCCTCTTGCTTTCCTGTGGAGAGCGCCTCTTCTTGATGCGCGGGAACGCCGGGAATTCTTTCCCGACCACGCTGGGAAAGGATCCCTCCTCTCGAGCTAGAGCGGAAACGGGGCTCCTCTGGATGTGGGCGGGACTCTCGTGCTTCCTCTCGAGTGGAGACGGGTATGTCGGGGAACTTCTTGAGTTGCAGCAAGGTGTGAAGACCCTTTGGAAGTTCCAGAGTTTAGGTGTGATTTTCCTCGAGACGCCTCAGCGGAAATGGGCCTCATCTCGCCTGGAGGGGAAAACTCCTGGATTTTCTCGAGGTTGGCAGGTGCTCTCGACTTACGACGGGGACCTCAGGGACCGCTCTGGTGGCCTCAGGAAAGGCCAGTCCCATGCGAGTTGTTCGGGGGCCTCTCGGGATTCCTCTCCCGTCGATGCTGGGGCCTAAGACCTTGTGTGGACTCAGTGCCGGAACCTGAGGATTCCTCTCCAGTGCAGACATGGATCTTGGTGTAATTCTGGAGTCTCCCCAACGCAGTCAGTCCTCCTCTCGAGTGGGCATGCACGTGCGCTTTCCTCCGAGCTGTAGCAGCAGTGTCGCGCTTCCCTTCGCGTGGATCAAGGGATCTGTGCTTTCCCTCGAGGCTTTCCCACGAGGCTTTCCCACAGGGCTGTCCCACGTGCCACCGTGGTGTGAGTCGATCCTCGGCTTGAAAGTCGAGGCAGTGCAGGGAAAAAGTTTCCCTGGAATGGACTGAGACATCCAGGGGACTCTGGGAATGGTGGCACGACCCTGGAGTTCCTCTCGCCTTTCCTGTGGAGAGCGCCTCCTCTTGAGATGCAACGGGAAACGCCGGGAATTCATTCCCGACCACGCAGGGAAAGGATCCCTCCTCTCCAGCTAGGAGGCGGAAACGGGGCTCCTCTGGATGTGGGCGGGACTCTCGTGCTTCCTCTCGAGTGGAGACAGGTATGTCGGGGAACTTCTTGAGTTGCAGCAAGGTTGTGAAGGACCCTTTGGAAGTTCCAGATGTTAGATGTGATTAGTCTCGAGACCCCTCAGCGGAAATGGTCCTCATCTCGCCTGGAGGGGAGAACCTCCTGGATTTTGTCGAGTTGCGGAAGGTGCTCTCGACTTACTACAGGGACCTCAGGGACCCGCCCTGGGGGCCTCAGGATAGGCCAGTCCCCATGGAAGTTGCTCGGGGCTTCTCCGGATAACCCTCCCGTCGATGCCGGGGCCTAAGACCTTGTGTGGAGTCGGTGCCGGAACCTGAGGATTCCTCTCCAGTGCTGACATGGATCTTGGGGTACGTCTGGAGTCTCCCCAGCGGAGTCAGTCCTCGTATCTAGTGGGGGCATGCACGTGCTCTTTCCTCCCGAGCTGTAGCAGCAGTGTCACGATACCCGTCGAGTGGATTAAGGGATCTGTGGCTTTCCTTGGAGGCTTTCCTATGAGTCTTTCCCACGAGGCTTTCCCACAGGGCTGTCCCACGTGCCACCGTGGTGTGAGTCCATCCTCGGCTTGAAAGTCGAGGCATTGCAAGGAAATCAGTTTTCCCTGGAATGGACTGAGACATCTGGGGGACTCTGGGAATGGTGTCACCACCCTGGAGTTCCTCTCGCCTTTCCTGTGGAGAGCGGCTCCTCTTGAGATGCGACAGGAACGCCGGAAATTCTTTTCCGTCCACCCAGGAAATGGATCCCTCCTCTCGAGCTAGGAGGCGGAAACGGGGCTCCTCTGGATGTTGGCGGGATGCTCGTGCTTCCTCTCGAGTGGAGACAGGTATGTCGGGGAACTTCCTGAGTTGCAGCAAGGGTGTGAAGGATCCTTTGGAAGTTTCAGAGGTTAGGTGTGATTAGCTTCGAGACAACTCAGCGGAAATGGGCCTCATCGGGCCTGGAGGGGAGAACCTCCTGGATTTTCTCGAAATAGGGCAGGTTCTCTCGACTTACGACCTCTCAGGGACCCGCTCTGGTGGCCTCAGGAAATGCCAGTCCCCATGCGAGTTGCTCGGGGCCTCTCGGGATTCCTCTCCCGTCGGAGCCGGGGCCTAAGACCTTGTGTGGATTCGGTGCCGGAACCAGAGGTTTCCTCTCCACTGATGACATGGATATTGGGGCACTTCTGAAGTCTCCCCAGGGGAGTCAGTCCTCGTTTCGAGTGGAGGCATGCACCTGCGCTTTCCTCCCTAGCTGTAGCAGCAGTGTCATGCTCCCGTCGCGTGGATCAAGGGATCAGTGTCTTTCCCTCGAGGCTTTCCCACGAGGCTTTCCCAAAGGCTTTCCCACGAGGCTTTTCCACAGGGCTGTCCCACGTGCCACCGTGGTGTGAGTCTATCCTCGGCTTGAAAGTCAAGGCAGTGCTGGGAAAACAGGTTTTCCTGGAATGACTGAGACATCTGGGGGACTCTGGGAATGGTGGCACGACCCTGGAGTTCCTCTCGCCTTTCCTGTGGAGAGCGCCTCCTCTTGAGATGCGACGGGAACGCCGGGAATTCTTTCCCGACCACGCAGGGAAAGGATCCCTCCTCTCCAGCTAGGAGGCGGAAACGGGGCTCCTCTGGATGTGGGCGGGATCTCGTGCTTCCTCTCGAGTGGAGACGGGTATGTCGGGGAACTTCTTGAGTTGCAGCAAGGGTGTGAAACCCTTTGGAAGTTCCAGATTTAGGTGTGATTAGCCTCGAGAGCCTCAGCGGAAATGGGCCTCATCTCGCCTGGAGGGGAGTACCTCCTGGAATTTTCTCGAGTTGTGGCAGGTGCTCTCAAACTTACGACGGGGACCCAGAGACCCGACTGGTGGCCTCAAGAAAGGCCAGTCCCCATGCGAGTTGCTCGGGGGCCTCTTGTGATTCCCCTCCCGTTAATGCCAGGACCTAAGATCTTGGGTGGAGTTGGTGCCGGAACCTGAGGTTTCCTATCCAGTGCTGACATGGATCTTGGTGTACTTCTGGAGTGTCCCTAGGGGAGTCAGTCCTCGTCTCGAGTGGGGCATGCACGTGCGCTTTCCTCCCGAGATGGGGCAGCAGTGTCATGCTTCCCGTCGAGTGGATCAAGGAATCAGTGGCTTTTCCTCGAAGCTTTTCCACAAGGCTTTCCCACGAGGCTTTTCCTAGGGCTGTCCCAAGTGCCAACGTGGTGTGAGTCGATCCTCGGCTTGAAAGTCGAGGCAGTGAAGGGAATACAGGTTTCCTGGAATGTACTGAGACATGGGGGACTCCGGATTGGTGGCACGACCCTGGAGTTCCTCTCGCCTTTCCTGTGGAGAGGGCCTCCTCTTGAGATGCTATGGGAACA
>NW_017208608.1:0-3820 GCF_001704415.2 Capra hircus | reverse complement strand
AGGGAAACAGGTTTCCCTGGAATGGACTGAGACATCTGGGGACTCTGGGAATGTGGCACGACCCTGGAGTTCCTCTCGCCTTTCCTGTGGAGAGCGCCTCCAATTGAGATGCGACGGGAAGGCCGGGAATTCTTTCCCGACCACGCAGGGAAAGGATCCCTCCTCTCGAGCTAGGAGGCGGAAACGGGGCTCCTCTGGTTGTGGGCGGGACTCTCGTGCTTCCTCTCGAGTGGAGTCGGGTATGTCGGGGAACTTCTTGAGTTGCATCAAGGGTGTGAAGGACCCTTTGGAAGTTCCAGAGTTTAGGGTGTGATTAGCCTCAAGACGCCTCAGTGGAAATGGGCCTCATCTCGAATGGAGGGAGAACCTCCTGGATTTTCTCGAGTTGCGGCAGGTGCTCTCGACTTACGACGGGGACATCAGGGACCGCTCTGGTGGCCTCAGAAAGGCCAGTCCCCTTGCGAGTTGCTCGGGGACCTCTCGGGTTTCTGCTCCCGTCGATGCTGGGGCCTAAAACCTTGTGTGGAGTCAGTGCCGGAACCTGAGGATTCCTCTGCAGTGCTGACATGGTCCTTGGGGTACTTCTGGCCTCCTCCTCGTCTCGAGTGGGGACATGCACGTGCCCTTTCCTTCCGAGCTGTAGCAGCAGTGTCCACTTCCCTTCGCGTGGATCAAGGAATCTGTGGCTTTCCCTCGAGGCTTTCCACGAGGCTTTCCACGAGGCTTTCCCACAGGGGCTGTCCCACGTGCCACTGTGGTGAGAGTCGATCCTTGGATTGAAAGTCGAGGCAGTGCAGGGAAAACAGGTTTCCCTGGAATGGACTGAGACATGTGGGGGACTCTGGGAATGGTGGCACAACCCTGGAGTTCCTCCCGCCTTTCCTGTGGAGAGCGCCTCCTCTTGAAATGCGACAGGAATGCTGGAATTCTTTCCCGACCACGCAGGGAAAGGATCCCTACTCTCGAGCTAGTAGGCGGAAACGGGTCTCTGCTGGATGTGGGCGGGAATCTCGTGCTTCCTCTCGAGCGGAGACCGGTTTGTCGAGGAACTTCTTGAGTTGCAGTAAAGGAGTGAATGACCCTTTGGAAGTTCCAGATGTTAGATGTGATTAGCCTCCAGACGCTCAGTGGAAATGGGCCTCATCTCGCCTGGAGGGGGGAGAACCTTCTGGATTTTCTCGAGTTGCGGCAGGTGCTCTCGACTTACGACTGGGACCTCAGGGACCCGCTCTGGTGGCCTCAGGAAAGGCCAGTCCCCATGCGAGATGCTCGGGGGCCTCTCGGGATTCCTCTCCCGTCGAAGCCGGAGCCTAAGACCTTGTGTGGAATCGTGCCGGAACCTGAGGATTCCTCTCCAGTGCTGACATGGATCTTGGGTACTTCTGGAGTCTCCCCAGGGGAGTCAGTCCTCGTCTCGAGTGGGGGCATGCAGGTGCGCTTTCCTCCCGAGCTGTAACAGCAGTGTCGCGCTTCCCTTTGGCGTGGATCAAGGGATCTGGGGCTTTCCCTCGAGGCTTTCCCACGAGGTTTTCCCACGAGGCTTTCCCACAGGGCTGTCCCACGTGCCACCTTGGTGTGCGTCGATCCTCGACTTGAAAGTCGAGCAGTGCAGGAAAACAGTTTCCCTGGAATGGACTGAGACTTCTGCAGGACTCTGGGAATATTGACATGACACTGGAGTTCGTCTCGACTTTCCTGTGGAGAGCGCCTCCTCTTGAGATGCGAGCGGAACGCCCGGGAATTTTTTTTCCGACCAGCAGGGAAAGGATCCTCCTCTCGAGCTAGGAGGCGGAAACGGGTCTCCGCTGGATGTGGGCGGGACTCTCGTGCTTCCTCTCGAGTGGAGACCGGTTTTCGAGGAACTTCTTGAGTTGCAGTAAGGGTGTGAAGGACCCTTTGGAAGTTCCAGAGTTTAGGTGTGATTAGCCTCAGGACGCCTCAGCGGAAATGGGCCTCATCTCGCCTGAGGGCAGAACCTCCTGGATTTTCTCGAGTTGCGGCAGGTGCTCTCGACTTACGACGGAACCTCAGGGACCCGCTGTGGTGGCGTCAGGAAAGGCCAGTCCCCATGCGAGTTGCTCGAGGCCCTCTCGGGATTCCTCTCCCGTCGATGCAGGGGCCTAAGATCTTGTGTGGAGTCGGTGCCGGAACCTGAGGATTCCTCTCCAGTGCTGACATGGATCTTGGGGTACTTCTGGAGTCTCCCCAGGGAGTCAGTCCTCGTCTCGAGTGGGGGCATGCACGTGTTTCCTACCGAGCTGTAGCAGCAGTGTCGCGCTTCCCTTCGTGTGGATCAAGGATCTGTGGCTTTCCATCAAGGCTTTCCCACGAGGTTTCCCACAGTGCTGTCCCACGTGCCACCGTGGTGTGAGTCCAACCCCGGCTAGAAAGTCGAGACAGTGCAGGGGAAAACAGGTTTCCCTGGAATGGACTGAGACATCTGGGGGACTCTGGGAATGGTGGCACAACCCTGGAGTTCCTCTCAACATTCCTGTGGAGAGCGCCTCCTCTTGAGATGCGAAGGGAACGCCGGGAATTCTTTCCCGACCACGCAGGGAAAGGATCCCTACTCTCGAGCTAGGGTGGCGGAAACGGGTCTCTGCTGGATGTGGGCGGGAATCTCGTGCTTCCTCTCGAGTGGAGACGGTTTGTCGAGGAACTTCTTGAGTTGCAGTAAAGGGAGTGAAAGACCCTTTGGAAGTTCCAGATGTTAGATGCGATTAGCCTCCAGACGCCTCAGCGGAAATGGGCCTCATCTCGCCTGGAGGGGAGAACCTCCTGGATTTTCTCGAGTTGCGGCAGGTGCTCTCGACTTACGACGGGGACCTCAGGGACCCGCTGTGGTGGCCTCAGGAAAGGCCAGTCCCCATGCGAGTTGCTCTGGGGCTCTCGGGATTCCTCTCACGTCGATGCACGGGCCTAAGACCTTGTGTGGAGTCGGTGCCGGAACCTGAGGATTCCTCTCCAGTGCTGACATGGATCTTGGGGTACTTCTGGAGTCTCCCCAGGGGAGTCAGTCCTCGTCTCAAGTGGGGGCATGCACGTGCGCTTTCCTCCTGAGCTGAAGCAGCAGTGTCACGCTTCCCTATGCTTGGATCAAGGGATCTGTGGCTTTCCCTGGAGGCTTTCCACAGGCTTTCCCACGAGGCTTTCCCACAGGGCTGTCCCTCGTGCCACCGTGGTGTGAGTTGATCCTCGGCTTGAAAGTCAAAACAGTGCAGGAAAACAGGTTTCCCTGGAATGAACTGAGACATCTGGGGGACTCTGCGAATGGTGGCACGACCCTGGAGTTCCTCTCGCCTTTCCTGTGGAGTGTGCCTTCTCTTGAGAAGCGACGGGTACGCCGGGAATTCTTTCCCGAGCACGCAGGGAAAGGATCTCTCTTCTCGAGCTAGGAGGTGGAAACGGGGCTCTTCTGGATATGGTCGGGACTCTCGTGCTTCCTCTCGAGTGGAGACGGGTATGTCGGGGAACTTCTTGAGATGCAGCAAGGGTGTGGAGGACCCTTCGGAAGTTCCAGTGTACAGGTGTGATTAGCCTCAGGACGCCTCAGCGGAAATGGGCCTGATCTCGCCTGGAGGGTAGAACCTCCTGGAGTTGATCGAGTTGTGGCAGGTGCTCTCGACTTATGACCGGGACCTCAGGGACCCGCTCTGGTGGCTTCAGGAAAGGCCATTTCCTTGCGAGTTACACGGGGGCCTGTCAGGATTCCTCTCCCGTCGATGCCGGGGCCTAAGACGTTGTGTGGAGTCAGTGCCGGAACCTGAGGATTCCTCTCCAGTGCTGACATGGACCTTGGGGTAATTCTGGAGTCTCCCAA
>NW_017208607.1:0-3820 GCF_001704415.2 Capra hircus | reverse complement strand
AAAAGCCAGTCCCATGGGAGTTGCTTGGGGGCCTCTCGGGGCCTCTCGGGGCTCCCTCGGGTTTCATCTCCCGTCGATGCTGCGGGCCTAAGACCTTGTGTGGAGTCAGTGCCAAACCTGAGGATTCCCTCCAGTGCTGACATGGATCTTGGGGTATTTCTGGAGTCTCCCCAGGGGAGTCAGTCCTCGTCTCGAGTGGGGGCATGCACGTGCGGTTTCCTTCCGAGATGTAGCAGCAGTGTCGCGCTTCCCTTCGCATGGATCAAGGATCTGTAGCTTTCCGTCGAGGCTTTCCCACGAGGCTTTCCCACGAGCCTTTCCCACGAGGCTTTCCCACTGGGCTGTCCCACGTGCCACCGTGGTGTGAGTCGATCCTCGGCTTGAAAGTGGAGGCAGTGCTGGAAAATAGGTTTCCCTGGAATGGACTGAGACATCTGGGGACTCTGGGAATGGTGGCACGACCCTGGAGTTTCTCTCGCCTTTCCTGTGGAGAGCACCTCCGCTTGAGATGCGACGGAACGCCGGGAATTCTTTCCCGAAACGCAGGAAAGGATCCCACCTCTCGAGCTAGGAGGTGGAAACGGGGCTCCTCTGGATGTGGGCGGGACTCTCGTACTTCCTCTCGAGTGGAGACGGGTATTTCGGGGAACATCTTGAGTTGCAGCAAGGGTGTGAAGGACCCTTTGGAAGTTCCAGAGGTTAGGTGTGAATAGCCTTGAGACGTCTCAGCGGAAATGGGCCTCATCTCGCCTGGAGGGAGAACCTCCTGGATTTTCTCGAGTTGCGCCAGGTGCTCTCGACTTTTACGCCGGGGACCTCAGGGACCCGCTCTGTTGCCTCAGGAAAGGCCAGTCCCCATGCGAGTTGCTCGAGGGTCTCTCGGGATTCCTCTCCGTCGATGCCGGGCCTAGACCTTGTGTGAGTCAGTGCCAGAACCTGAGGATTCCTCTCCAGTGCAGACATGGATCTTCGGGGACTTCTGGAGTCTCCCCAGGGAGTAAGTCCTCGTCTCGAGTGGGGGCATGCACGTGCACTTTCCTCCGGAGCTGTAGCAGCAGTGTCGCGCTTCCCTTCGCATGGATCAAGGGATCTGTGGCTTTCCCTAGAGGCTTTCCCACGGGCTTTCCCAAGAGGCTTTCCTACGAGGCTTTCCCACAGGGCTGTCCCACGTACCACCGTGGTGTGAGTCGATCCATGGCTTGAAAGTCGAGGCAGTGCAGGGAAAACAGGTTTCCCTGGAATGGACTGAGTCATCTGGGGACTCTGGGAATGGTGGCACGACCCTGGAGTTCCTCTCGCCTTTCCTGTGGAGAGCGCCTACTCTTGAGATGCGACGGAACGCCGGGAATTCTTTCCCGACCACGCAGGGAAAGGATCCCTCCTCTCGAGCTAGGAGACGGAAACGGGGCTCCTCTGGATGTGGGCGGGACTCTCGTGCTTCCTCTCGTGTGAGACGGGTATGTCGGGAAACTTCTTTGTGTTGCAGCAAGGGTGTGAAGGACCCTTTGGAATTTCCAGAGGTTAGGTGTGATTAGCCTCGAGACGCCTCAGTGGAAATGGGCCTCATCTCGCCTGGAGGGAGAACCTCCTGGATTTTTTCGAGTTGCGGCAGGAGCTCTCGTCTTACGACGGGGACCTCAGGGATCCGCTCTGGTGGCCTGAGGAAAGGCCAGTCCCCATGCGAGTTCCTCGGGTGCCTTTCGGATTCCTCTCCCGTCGATGCCGGGGCCTAAGACCTTGTGTGGAGTCGGTGCAGGAAACTGAGGATTCCTCTCCAGTGAAGACATGGATCCTGTGGTACTTCTGGAGTCTCCCCAGGGGAGTCAGTCCTCGTCTCGAGTGGGGCATGCACGTGCGCTTTCCTCCCGAACTGTAGCAGCAGTGTCGTACTTCCCTTCTTGTGGGATCACGGGATCAGGGGCTTTCCCACGAGGCTTTCCCACAGGGGCTGTCCACGTGCCACCGTGGTGTGAGTCGATCCTCGGCTTGAAAGTCGAGGCAGTGCTGGGAAAACAGGTTTCCTTGGAATGGACGGAGACATCTGGTTGACTCTGGGAATGGTGGCACGACCCTGGAGTTCCTCTCGCCTTTCCTGTGGAGAGCGCCTCCTCTTGAGATGCGACGGGAACGCTGGGAATACTTTCCCGACCACGCAGGGAAAGGATCCCTCCTCTCTAGCTAGGAGACGGAAACGGGGCTCCTCTGGATGTGGCCGGGACTCTCGTGCTTCCTCTCGGGTGGAGACGGGAATGTCGGGGAAATTCTTGAGTTGCAGCAAGGGTGTTAAGGACCCTTTGGAAGTTCCAGAGTTTAGGAGTGAATAGCCTCGAGACGCCTCAGCGGAAATGGGCCTCATCTCGCCTGGAGGGTAGAACCTCCTGGGATTTTCTCGAGTTGCAGCAGGTGCTCTCGACTTACGAAGGGGACCTCAGGGACCCGCTCTGGTGGCCTGAGGAAAGGCCAGTCCCCATGCGAGTTTCTCATGGGCGTCTCGGGATTCGTCTCCGTCGATGCTGGGGCCTATGATCTTGTGTGGAGTGGGTGGGTGCCGGAACCTGAGGATTCCTCTCCAGTGCTGACATGGATCTTGGGTACTTCTGGAGTCTCCCCAGTGGAGTCAGTCCTCGTCACGAGTGGGGCATGCACGTTCGTTTTCCTCCCGAGCTGTAGCAGCAGTGTCGCGCTTCCATTCGCGTGGATCAAGGGATCTGTGGCTTTTCTCACGAGGCTTTCCCGCGAGGCTTTCCCACGAGGCTTTACACGAGGCTTTCCCACAGGGCTGTCCCACGTGCAACCGTGGTGTGAGTCGATCCTCAGCTTGAAAGTCGACGCAGTGCAGGGAAAACAGGTTTCCCTGGAATGGACTGAGACATCTGGGGAGTCTGGGAATGTGCACGACCCTGGAGTTCCTCTCGACTTTCCTGTGGAGAGCGCCTCCACTTGAGATGGGACGGGAACGCCGGGAATTCTTTCCAACCACGCAGGGAAAGGATCCCTCCTCTCGAGCTAGGAGGCGGAAACGGGGCTCCTCTGGATGTGGCGGGACTCTCGTGCTTCCTGTCGAGTGGAGTCGGGTATGTCGGGGAACTTCCTGAGTTGCAGCAAGGGTGTGAAAGACCTTTTGGAAGTTTCAGGTTAGGTGTGATTAGCCTCGAGACGCCTCAGCAGAAATGGGCCTCATCTCGCCTGGAGGGGAGAACCTGCTGGATTTTCTCGAGTTGCGGCAGGTGCTCTCGACTTAAGACGAGGCCTCAGGGACCCGCTCTGGTGGCCTCAGGAAAGGCCAGTCCCCATGCGAGTTGCTCGGGGGCCTCTCGGGATTCCTCTCCTGTCGATGCCGGGGCCTAAGATCTTCTGTGGAGTCAGTACTGGAACCTGAGGATTCCTCTCCAGTGCTGACATGGTTCTTTGGGTACTTCTGGAGTCTCCCCAGGGCAGTCAGTCCTCTACTCGAGTGAGGGCATGCACGTGCGCTTTCCTTCCGAGCTGTGGCAGTAGTGTCGCGCTTCCCTTCTCGTGGAACAAGGGATCAGGGGCTTTCCCTCGAGGCTTTCCACGAGGCTTTCCCACATTGCTGTCCACGTGCCACCGTGGTGTGAGTCAATCCTCGCTTGAAAGTCGAGCAGCGCAGGGAAAACAGGTTCCCTGGAATGGACTGAGACATCTGGGGGACTCTGGGAATGTGGCACGACCCAGGAGTTCCTCTCGCCTTTCCTGTTGAGAGCGCCTCCTCTTGAGATGCGACAGGAATGCCGGGAACTCTTTCCTGACCACGCAGGGAAGGATCCCTCCTCTCGAGCTAGGAGACGGAAACGGGGCT
>NW_017208606.1:0-3820 GCF_001704415.2 Capra hircus | reverse complement strand
ATCTTCTAGAGTTGCAGTAAGGGTGTGAAGGACCCTTTGGAATTTCCATAGGGTTAGGTGTGATTTGCCTCGAGACACCTTCAGCGCAAATGGGCCTCATCTCGCCTGGAGGGGGGGACAATCCTCCTGGATTTTCTCGAGTTGCGGGCAGGGGCTCTCAACTTACGACGGGGACCTCAGGGACCCCTCTGGTGGCCTTAGGAAAGGCCAGTCCCCATGTGAGTTGCTCGGGGGCCTATCGGGATTCCTCTCCCGTCGATGCCGGGGCCTAAGACCTTGTGTGGAGTCGGTGCCGGAACCTGAGGATTCCTCTCCAGTGGCTGACATGGATTTCGGCGGTACTTCTGGAGTCTCCCAGGGTAGTCAGTCCTCGTCTCGAGTGGGGGCATGCACGTTCCCTTTCCTCCCGAGCTGTAGCAGCAGTGTCACGCTTCCCTTCGCGTGTGATGAAGGGATCTGTGGCTTTCCCTTTGAGGCTTTCCCATGAGGCTTTCCCACAGGGCTGTCCCACGTACCACCGTGGTGTGAGTCGATCCTCGGCTTGAAAGTCGAGGCAGTGCAGGGAAAACAGGTTACCCTGGAATGGACTGAGACATCTGGGCGGATTCTGGGAATGGTGGCACGGCCCTGAAGTGGCTCTCGCCTTTCCTGTGGAGAGCGCCTCCTCTTGAGATGCGACTCGGAACGCCGGGAATTCTTTTCCGAACACGCAGGAAAGGATCCCTCCTCTTGAGCTAGGAGGCAGAAATGGGGTCTCCTCTGGATGTTGGCGGGACTCTCGTGCTTCCTCTCGAGTGGAGACGGGTAAGTCAGGGAACTTCATGAGTTGCAGCAAGGGTGTGAAGGACCCTTTGGAAGTTCCAGAGGTTAGGTGTGATTAGCCTCAATACGCCTCAGCACAAATGGGCCTCATATCGCCCTGGGGGGGAATCTCCTGGATTTTTCTCGAGTTGCGGCAGGTCTCTCGACTTACGACGGGGACCTCAGGGACCCACTCTGTTGGCCTCAGGAAAGGCCAGTCCCCATGCGAGTTGCTCGGGGGCCTCTCGGGATTCCTCTCCCCGTCAAATGCCGGGGCCTAAGACCTTGTGTGGAGTCGGTGGCAGACCTGAGGATTCTTTCTCCAGTGCTGACATGGATCTTGGGGTACTTCTGGAGTCTCCTCAGCGGAGTCAGTCCTTTTCTCGAGTGGGGGCACGCACGTGCGCTTTCCTCCCGAGCTGTAGCAGCAGTGTCACGCTTCCCTTCGCGTGGATCAAGGGATCAGGGGCTTTCCCTCGAGGATTTGAGGCTTTCCCACGAGGCTTTCCCACAGGGATGTTCCACGTGCCACCGTGGTGTGAGTCGATCCTCGGCTTGAACGTCGAGGCAGTGAAGGGAAAACAGGTTTTCCTGGAATGGACTGCAGACATCTGGGGGGACTCTGGGAATGGTGCACGACCCTTGAGTTCCTCTCGCCTATCCTATGGAGAGCACCTCCTCTTGAGATGCGACGGGAACTCCGGGAATTCTTTCCCGACCACGCAGGGAAAGGATCCCTCCTCTCGAGCTAGGAACCGCGAAACGGGGGCTCCTGTGGATGTGGGCGGGACTCTCGTGCTTCCTCTCGAGTGGAGACAGTATTTCGGGAAAATTCTTGAATTGCAGCCAGGGGGTGTGAAGAACCCTTTGGAAGTTCCAGAGGTTTAGGTGTGGTTAGCATCGAGACACCTCAGCAGAAATGGGGTCTCATCTTGCCTGGAGGAGAGAACCTCCAGAATTTTTCGAGGTGGGCTGTGCTCTTGACTTATGACGGGGACCTCAGGGACCCGCTCTGGTGGCCTGAGGAAAGGCCATTCCCCATGCGAGTTGCTCGGAGGCCTCTCAGGATTTCCCTCCCGTCGATGCCGGGGCCTAAGACCTTGTGTGGAGTCGGTGCTGGAACCTGAGGATTCTTCTCCAGTGCTGACATGCATCTTGGGGTTACTTCTGGAGTCTCCCCAGGGGAGTCAGTCCTCGTATCGAGTGGGGGCATGCACAGGCACTCTCCCCCCGAGCAGTAGCAGCAGTGTCACGCTTCCCTTCCAGTTGAACAAGGGATCTGTGGCTTTCCCTCGACGCTTTCCCTCGAGACTTTCCGACGAGGCTTTCCCACAGGTCTTTCCCACGTGTCACCGTGGTGTGAGTCGATCCTCGGCTTGAAATTCGAGGCCAGAGCAGTGAAAACAGTTTTCCCTGGAATTGACTGAGACATCTGGGGTACTCGGGGAATGGTGGCACGACCCTGGAGTTCCTCTCGCCTTTCCTGTGGAGAGTGCCTCCTTTTGAGATGCCAGGTGAATGCCGGGAATTCTTTCCGGACCACACAGGGAAAGGATCCCTCCTCTCGAGATAGGAGGCGGAAAAGCGGCTCCTCTGGATCTGGGCGGTACTCTCCTGTTTCCTCTCGAGTGGAGACGGGTATGTCGCGGGAACTTCTTGAGTTGCAGTAAGGGTGTGAAGGACCCTTTGGAAGTTCCAGATGTTAGATGTGATTAGCCTCGAGACACCTCAGCGGAAATGGGCCTCATCTCGCCTGGAGGGTAGAACCTCCTGGATTTTCCCTAGTTGTGGCAGGTGTTCTCGACTTACGACGGGGTACCTCAGGCGACCCCTTCTGGTGGCCTCAGGAAAGGCCAGTCCCCATGCGAGTTGCTCGGAGGCCTCTCGGATTCCTCTCCCATCGATGCCGCGGGCCTAAGACCTTGTGTGGAGTCGGTGCCGAAACCAGAGGATTCCTCTCCAGTGCTGACATGGATCTTGGGGTACTTCTGGAGTCTCCCCAGGGGAGTCAGTCCTCGTCTCGAGTGGGGCCATGCACGTGCGCTTTCCCCCCGAGCTGTAGCAGGTGTGTCACCCTTCCCGTGGGTGTGGATCAAGGGATCTGTGGCTTTCCCTTGAAGCTTTCCTTTAGGCTTTTCCACGAGGCTTTCCCACAGGGCTGTTCCTCGTGCCACCGTGTGTGAGTCGATCCTCGGCTTGTAAGTCGTGGCAGTGCAGGGAAAACAGGTTTCCCTTGGAATGGACGGAGACATCTGGGGGGACTTTGGGAAAGGTGTCACGAACCTGGAGTTCCTCTCGCCTATCCTATGGAGAGCGCCTCCGCTTGAGATGCGATGGGAACGCCGGGAATTTCTTTCCCGACCACGGAGGAAAGGATCCCTCCTCTCGAGCATGGGGGCCGAAACCGGGCTGCTGTGGATGTGGGCGGGACTCTCGTGCTTCCTCTCGAGTGTAGACGGTTATGTCGGGGGGAACTTCTTGGGTTGCAGCAAGGGTGTGAAGGACCCTTTGGAAGTTCCAGATGTTAGATGTGTTTAGCCTCGAGACGCCTCAGCGGAAATGGTCCTCATCTCGCCTGGAGAGGAGAACCTCCTGGATTTTCTCGAGTTGCGGCAGGGTGCTCTCGACTTACGATGGGGACCTCAGGGACCCGCTCTGGTGGCCTCAGGAAAGGCCAGTCCCAATGCAAGTTGCTCGGGGGCCTCTCGGGATTCCTCTCCCGTCGATGCCGGGGCCTAAGACCTTGTGTGGAGTCGGTGCCGGAACCTGAGGATTCCTCTCCAGTGCTGACATGGGATCTTGGGCGTGCTTCTGGAGTCTCCCCAGGGGGAGTCAGTCCTCGTCTCGAGTGGGGCATGCACGTGCGATTTCCTCCCGAGCTGTAGCAGCAGTTTCACGCTTCCCTTCACGTGGATCAAGGGATCTGTGGCTTTCCCTCCAGGCATTCCAACGAGGCTTTCGCACGAAGCTTTCCCACAGGGATGTCCCACGTGCCACCGTGGTGTGAGTCGATTCTCGG
>NW_017208605.1:0-3820 GCF_001704415.2 Capra hircus | reverse complement strand
AGAACAGTCCTGCCATGGGGAAGGAGGGCTGCGGGAGTGTGTCTTAGGGGTCGGGTGGCCATGCTGGGGTCCAATAGACCCGTACCTCCAATAGACCCCAGACAACAGCGGTGGGGCTCCCCCTGGCTTCCGAAATGCCAAAGCGAGAAGCAAAAGCTAGCTCTATCAGAAGGAAGGAAAAGAGCAATCGGATGGATGTTCAGGCTGTTGCTGGGCCGCACCACTTCAGGGTCCCCCCCCGAGAGGAACAGGCGCCCTGTGGCCCCTAGGGTCCGATATGCAGGTTAACACACAGGGTGTGTCCCCATAGGAGCCAAGAATTTTCCTGACAGACCTAGGCTCACTAGAGCTCTCCTACAGGGCAAAAGGGGTAGAACAGACTGTGGATTGACTCTGCCTTTCCCAGCGAGCATGGGGCCCTCCCTACGCCCCGGGCTCCAGGGAAAATTGTCCCTGAAAAAATGACCTCCAAGAAGCGCTTTTTTCAGCAGGCTGGGATGCAGAGTTCACAGGATGCGGGGAAAGTGATCGTCCTTCAGGAAGAAGAGGCAGCCACCCAGTGTGTGTTTGCAAGCCTGTATTTGGAAGAAACTGGTTAGCTCCTTCAAGGGGAGACCTCCAGGTCTGCTCAGAGGACCGAAATTCCAGAGGCAGCACCATGCATCTCCCCTGTCCTTTCTGAGCCTTGGAAAAAGACATGCCTAGCTTATAGCGGTATTGCTCATGAAGAAGCAGGATGCAGGAATGTGTCAGACATGACTGGGTGCCTTCCTGGGTTCAGCTCCGTGAGGGGCCTTTCCACTCAAAAGTAGGTCCCATGCCTCCTTGGGGAGGAAGTGGGCCCGCTTGCCTCCAAATTGCCAAAGGCTGGAACAAAGCTAGTTCTATCAGAGGTAAGAAAAGAGCAATTGGATGGATGTGGAAGCTGTTGCTGGGGCCGCACTGCTTCAGGCCCCCCACCCCTCCGCCCCCGAGAGAAACAGGCGCCCTGTGGCCCCTAGGTCCTGGATGCAGTTTCACACATAGAATGTGTCCCCATAGGAGCCAAGAATTTTCCTGACAGACCTAGGCTCACTAGAGCTCTCCTACAGAGCAAAGGGGATGGGACAGATGTGTGGCTGTGGCTCTGCCTTTCCCTGGGAGTGTGGAGCCGCTCCCTATGGCCCCGGGCTCCAGGGGAAGTTGCCCCTGAATAATGACCTCCAAGAAGCGCTTTTCCAACTGGCTGAGACGTGGAGTTCTCAGGATGCAGGGAAAGCGAGTGTCCTTCGGGGAAGCAAAGGCAGTCACCTGTTATCATGACTTACTAGAATAGTAGGTACCTTCTCCGGTTGGGCAGAGGCCTTCCCTACCTGATCTGAAAAAGAAAATGAAGTAGCTCGCTGATTTGAGAAATAATTCCCAGACTTGGGTTTCCAACCAGTATAGAATCCGACAATGGCCCTGTCTTTGTAGCCGCGTTAATTAACAGGTATGTGAAGCTCTAAATATCAGTGGAAATTACATACAGCATATAGGCCCCAGTGTTCTGGGAATGGTGGAAAGAAACAACCAAACTCTTGAAGAGACACTTTCAAAATGGATCATAGAGACTGACTGTACGTGGATGGGCTTGCTTCCGGCAGACTTACTCATATTACGGGTAACCACACGTTCCACAGTTGTTGTCCTTATGAAATTTTCTATGGGAGACCCCCTCCCACAGTGAGGCAGGTGTTAGCAGATTTGCCACAAGTAAGGGGGTGGGATTTCACAGCAGATGGAACAATTAGGTAAGGTAATAAATCAGGTAACTAAGTTTGTATAAAAAAGAATATCATTCCCCCTTGAGGAACAGATTCATGAATTTGTGCTCAGTGATCAGGTGTGGCTCAATGACTGGAAACACAATTCCTTGGCCTGACATCGGAAAGGTCCTTATACTGTTGTTTTAGCCACAATTCTGAAAGAGATGGGAATACCAGACCACCTAACCTGCCTCTTGAGAAATCTGGATGAAGGTCAGGAAGCAACAGTTAGAGCAGGACATGGAACAACAGACTGGTTCCAAAAAGGAAAAGGAGTATGTCAAGGCTGTATATTGTCACCCTGTTTATTTAACTTCTATGCAGAGTACATCATGAAAAATGCTGGGATGGAAGATACATAAGCTGGAATCAAGATTGCCGGTAGAAATATCAATCAACTTAGATATGCAGATGACACCACCATTATGGCAGAACGTGAAGAGGAACGGGTATGTCGGGGAACTTCTTGAGTTGCAGCAAGGGTGTGAAGGACCCATTGGAAGTTCCAGAGGTTAGGTGTGGTTAGTCTCGAGATGCCTGAGCGGAAATGGGCCTCATGTCGCCTGGAATGGAGAGGCTCCTGGATATTCCCGAGTTTCAGCAGGTGCTCTCGAGTTACGACGGGGATTCAGGGACCCGCTCTGGCGGCCGCAGGAAAGGCCAGTTATCATGCGTGTTGCTAGGGGGCCTCTCGTGATTCCTCTCCCGTCGATGCCGGGGCCTAAGACCTTGTGTGGAGTCGGGCCGGAAGCTGAGGATTCCCCTCCAGTGCTGACATGGATCTTGGGGTACTTCTGGAGTCTCCCCAGGGGAGTCAGTCCTCGTCTCGAGTGGGGGCATGCACGTGCGCTTTCCTCCCGAGATGTAGCAGCAGTGTCATGCTTCCCTTCGCGGGGATCAAGGGATCTGTGGCTTTCCCTCGAGGCTTTCCCACCAGGCTTTCCCACGAGGCTTTCCCACAGGGCTGTCCCACGTGCCACCGTGGTTTGAGTCGATCCTCGGCTTGAAAGTCGAGGCAGTGCAGGGAAAACAGGTTTCCCTGGAATGGACTGAGACATGTGGGGGATTCTGGGAATGGTGGCACGACCCTGGAGTTCCTCTCGCCTTTCCTGTGGAGAGCGCCTCCTCTTGAGATGCGACGGGAACGCCGGGAATTCTTTCCCGAGCATCCAGGGAAAGGATCCCTCCTCTCAAGCTAGGAGGCGGAAACGGGGCTCCTCTGGATGTGGCCGGGACTCTCGTGCTTCCTCTGAAGTGGAGACGGGTATGTCGGGGAACTTCTTGAGTTGCAGCAAGGGTGTGAAGGACCCTTTGGAAGTTCCAGATATTAGAACTGATTACTCGAGACGCCTCAGCGGAAATGGGCCTCATCTCGCCTGGAGGGGAGAACCTCCTGTATTTTCTCGAGTTGCGGCAGGTGCTCTCGACTTACGACGGGACCTCAGGGACCCGCGCTAGTGGCCTCAGGGAAGGCCAGTCCCCATGCGAGTTGCTCGGGGGCCTCTCAGGATTCCTCTCCCGTCGATGCCGGGGCCTAAGATCTTGTGTGGATTCGGTGCCAGAACCTGAGGATTCCTCTCCAAGGCTGACATGGATCTTGGGGTACTTCTGGAGTCTCCCCAGGGGAGTCAGTCCTCGTCTCGAGTGGGGCATGCACGTGCGCTTTCCTCCCGAGCTGCAGCAGCAGTGTCACGCTTCCCTTCGCGTGGATCAAGGGGATCTGTGGCTTTCCCTCGAGCTTTCCCACGAGGCTTTCCCATGAGGCTTTCCCACGAACTTTCCCACGAGGCTTTCCCACCAGGCTTTCCCACAGGGCTGTCCCACGTACCACCGTGGTGTGAGTCGATCCTTGGCTTGAAAATCGAGCAGTGCAGGGAAAACAGGTTTCCCTGGAATGGACTGAGACGTCTGGAAGACTCTGGGAATGGTGGCACGACCCTGGAGTTCCTCTCTCCTTTCCTGTGGAGAGTGCCTCCAATTGAGATGACGCGGAACGCCGGGAATTCTTTCCCGACCACGCAGGAAAGATCCCT
>NW_017208604.1:0-3820 GCF_001704415.2 Capra hircus | reverse complement strand
CTCTGGGGCTGCGGGGGACCTCGAAACGAAAGGCGTGGTGGGGCCTCAGGAAGGCCAGTCCCCATGCGAGTTGCTCGGGGAGCCTTTCGGGATTTCTCTCCCGTCGATGCCGGGGCCTAAGGCCTTGTGTGGAGTCGGTGCCTGAACCTGAGGATTCCTCTCCAGTGCTGACATGGATCTTGGGGTACTTCTGGAGTCTCCCCAGGGAGTCAGTCCTCGTCCCGAGTGGGGCATGCACGTGCGCTTTCCTCCCGAGCTGTAGCAGCAGTGTCACGCTTCCTCTTCGCATGGGTAAAGGGATCTGTGCCTTTCCCTCGAGGCTTTCCCAAAGGGCTGTCCCACGTGCCACCGTGGTGTGTGTCGATGTCGATTTCGGCTTGAAAGTCGAGGCAGTGCAGGGAAAACATAGTTTCCCTGGAATGGACTGAGACATCTTGGGGACTCTGGGAATGGTGGCACGACCCTGGAGTTCCTCTCGCCTTTCCTATGGAGAGCGCCTCCTCTTGAGATGCGACGGGAACGTCGGGAATTCTTTGCCGAACACGAAAAGGAAATGATCCCACCTCTCGAGCAAGGAGGCGGAAACGGGGCTCTTCTGGATGTGGGCGGGACTCTCGTGCTTCCTCTTGAGTGGAGACGGGTATGTCAGGGAACTTCTTGAGTTGCAGCAAGGCTGTGAAGGACCCTTTGGAAGTTCCAGAGGTTAGGTGTGATTAGCCTCGAGGACGCCTCAGCGGAAATGGGCCTCATCTCGCCTGGAGGGGACAACCTCCTGGATTTTCTCGACTTGCGGCAGATGCTCTGGACTTACGACGGGGACCACAGGGACCCCCTCTGGAGGCCTCAGGAAAGGCCAGTCCCCATGCGAGTTGCTCGGGAGCCTTTTCGAGATTTCTCTCCCGTCGATGCAGGGGCCTAAGACCTTGTGTGGAGGCGGTGCCGGAACCTGAGGATTCCTCTCCAGTACTGACATGGATCTTGGGGTACTTCTGGAGTTTCCCCAGGGGAGTCAGTCCTCGTCCCGAGTGGGGCATGCACGTGCTCTTACCTCCCGAGCTGTAGCAGCAGTGTCACGCTTCCCTTCGCGTGGATCAAGGGATCTGTGGCTTTCCCTCGAGGCTTTCCCACGAGGCTTTCCCACGAGGCTTTCCCACAAGGCTGGTCCCACGTGCCACCGTGGTGTGAGTCGATCCTCGGCTTGAAAGTCGAGGCACTGCAGGGAAAACAGGTTTCCCTGGAATGGACTGAGACATCTGGGGGACTCTGGGCATGGTGGCATGACCCTGGAGTTCCTCTCACCTTTCCTGTGGAGAGCGCCTCCTCTTGAGATGCGTCGGGAACGCCGGGAATTCTTTCCCGTCCACGCAGGGAAAGATCCCTCCTCTCGAGCTATGAGGCGGAAACGGGGCTCCTCTGGATGTGCGGAGGACTCTCGTGCTTCCTCTCGAGTGGAAGACGGGTATGTCGGGGAACTTCTTGAGTTGCAGCAAGGGTGTGAAGGACCCTTTGGTAGTTCCAGAAGTTAGGTGTGATTAGCCTCGAGAAGCCTGAGCAGAAATGGGCCTCATCTTGCCTGCAGGGGAGAACCTCCTGGATTTTCTCGAGTTGCGGCTGGTGCTCTCGAATTACAATGGGGACCTCAGGGACCCGCTCTGGTGGCTTCAGGAATGGCCAGTCACCATGCGAGTTGCTCGGGGGCCTCTCGGGATTCCTCTCGCGTCGATGCCGGGGTCTAAGACCTTGTGTGGAGTCGGTGCCGGTACCTGAGGATTTCGCTCCAGTACTGACATGGATCTTGGGGTACTTCTGGAGTCTCCCCAGGGGAGTCAGTCCTCAACTCGAGTGGGGGCATGCACGTGCGCTTCCCTCCCAAGCTGTAGCAGCAGTGTCACGATTCCCTTCGCGTGGATCAAGGGATCTGTGGCTTTCCCTCGAGGCTTTCCCACGAGGCTTTCCGACGAGGCTTTCCCACAGGGCTGTCCCACGTGCCACCGTTGTGTGAGTCGACACTCGGCTTGAAATTCGAGGCAGTGCAGGGAAAACAGGTTTCCCTGGAATGGACTGAGACATCTGGGGGACTCTGGGAATGGTGACACGACCCTGGAGTTCCTCTCGCCTTTCCTGTGGAGAGCGCCTCCTCTTGAGATGAGATGGAAGCCTGGAATTCTTTCCCGACCACGCAGGGGAAGGTTCCCTCATCTCGATCTAGGAGGGGGAAACGGGGCTCCTCTGGATGTGGTCGAGAATCTCGTGCTTCCTCTCGAGTGGAGACGGGTATGTCGAGGAACTTCTTGAGTTGAAGCAAGGGTGTGAAGGACTCTTTGGAAGTTCTCGACGTTAGGTGTGATTAGCCTCGAGACGCCTCAGCGGAAATGGGCCCTCATCTTGCCTGGAGGGGAGAACCTCCTGGATTTTCTCGTGTTGCGGCCGGTGCTCTCGACTTACGACGGGGACCTCAGGGACCCGTTCTGGTGGCCTCAGGAAAGGCCAGTCCCCATGCGAATTGCTAGTGGGCCTCTCCGGATTCCTCTCCCGTCGATGCCGGGGCCTAAAGACCTTGTGTGGTGTCGGTGCCGGAACATGAGGATTCCTCTCCAGTGCTGACATGGATCTTGGGGTACTTCTGAGTGTCCACCGGGGATTCAGTCCTCGTCTCGACTTAGGTCATTCACGTGCACTTTCCTCCTGAGCTGTAGCAGCAGTGTCATGCTTCCCTTCGCGTGGATGAAGAAATCTCTGGCTTTAACTCGAGGTTTTCGCAGGAGGCTTTCCCACGAGGCTTTCCCACAGGGCTGTCCCACGTGCCACCGTGGTGTGAGTCGATCCTCGGCTTGAAAGTCGAGGCAGTGCAGGGAAAAACTGGTTTCGCTGGAATGGACTGAGACATCTGGGGGACTCTGGGTAATGGTGGCTCGACCCTGGATTTCCTCTCGCCTTTCCTGTGGAGAGCGCCTCCTCTTGACATGCAAAGGAAACGGCGGGAATTCTTTCCTGAACACGCAGGGAAAGGATCCCTCCTCTCGAGGTAGGAGGCGGAAAACGGGGCTCCTCTGGATGTGGGCGGGAGGCTCGTGCTTCCTCTCAAGTGGAGACGGTTATGTCGGGGAACTTCTTGAGTTGCAGCAAGTGGGTGATGTACCCTTTGGAAGTTCCAGAGGTTAGGTGTGATTAGCCTCGAGAGGCCTCAGTGGAAATGGGCCTCATCTCTCTGGAAGGGAGAACCTCCCTGTATTTTCACGAGTTGCGGCAGGTGCTCTCGGCTTACGATGGGGACTTCAGGGACCCGCTCTGGTTGGCCTCAAGAAAGGACAGGCCCCATGCGAGTTGCTCGGGGGCCTCTCGGGATTCCTCTCCGTCGATACCGGGGGCTTAAGACCTTGTGTGGAGTAGGTTCCGGCACCTTAGGATTCCTCTCCAGTGCTGAAATGGACCTTGGGAGTACATCTGGAGTCACCCCAGGGGAGTCAGTCCTCGTCTCGAGTGGGGGCATGCACGTGCGCTTTCCTCCCGAGCTGCAGCAGCAGTGTCACGTTTCCCTTCACGTGGATCAAGGGATCTGTGGCTTTCCCTCGAGGCTTTCCCACCAGGCTTTCCCACGAGTCTTTCCCACAGGGCTGTCCCACGTGCCACCTTGGTTTGAGTCGATCCTCGCTTGAAAGTCGAGGCAGTGCAGGGAAAGCAGATTTCCCTGGAATGGACTGAGACATCTGGGGGACTCTGGAATGGTGGCACGACCCTGGAGTTCCTCTCTCCTTTCCTGTGGAGAGCGTCCCCTCTTGAGATGTGACGGGAACACCGGCAATTCTTTCCTGACCACGCA
>NW_017208603.1:0-18038 GCF_001704415.2 Capra hircus | reverse complement strand
CTTTCCTCGGGGCTTTCCCATGAGGCTTTCCTCAAGGCTTTCCCACAGGGCTTTCCCACGTGCCACCGTGGTGTGAGTCAATCCTCGGCGTGAAAGTCGAGGCAGTGTGCAAGGAAAACAGGTTTCTTCTCTGGAAAGGACTGAGACATCTGGGTACTCTTGGAATGGTGGAAACGACCATGGTGCTCCTCTCGGTTTTACTGTGGAGAGCGCCTCCTCTTGAGATGGGACGGGAACACGGGAATTATTTCCAGCCAAGCAGGGATAGGATCACTCCTCTAGCTACGAGGTGGAAACGGGGCTCCTCTGGATGTGGGCGGACCCCTCGTGCTTCCTCTCAAGTGGAGATGGGTATGTTGGGGAACTTTTTGAGTTGCAGCAAGGGTGTGAAGGACCCTTTGGAAGTTCCAGAGGTTAGGTTGATTAGCCCTCGAGACGCCTCAGTGGAAATAGGCCTCATCTGGCTTGGAGGGGAGAGCCTCCTTGATTTTCTCGAGTTGGGGGCAGGTGCTCTCGTCTTCCGACGGGGACCTCAGGGACCCGCTCTGGTGACCTTAGTAAATGCCAGTCCCCATGCGAGTTGCTTGGGAGCCTGCCGGGATTCCTCTCCGTGGATGCCGGTACCTAATATCTTGTGTGGAGTCTGTGCCGGAACCTGAGGATTCCTCTCCATGACTGACATAGATCTTGGGGTTATTTTTGAATCTCCCCAGGAGAGTTAGTCCTCGCTCGAATGGGGGCATGCAATGGTGCTTTCCTCCCGTGCTGTAGCAGCAGTGTCACGCTTCCCGTCGTGCCGGGAGCCAGTGTGAAGAAGCCCGCCCGTGACAAGGTCATGAGGAAGGAAGCTGACATGCGCAAGGCGTGCTCAGACTTCAGGGACCCCTCTGGAAATTCCTAAGCATGTACCCCAACAAAAATCTGCCGGCTTTTGTGCTCTGCTTTTCCACTCTTCTGACATTTTCTGGAAAATGTCAATTCAGGGCTTTAGTCTTCTTCATTTGAAAGAGTGTTTCAATTAAAAACCCCTCTGATGGCTTTCTAGCCTGCCTGCAGGACTCGTACAGCTGCGCATTTGATTGTTTGAGGCCTCCTGACCACAGGAGGCAAAGGAAGCTTAAAACATCCTAGGAATGTAGGGGCTTCTGAAGCGTCTAAATCTTTAGAATAGGACTGATGAAAAGTTTCATTTGTTGAGTCAATGCTTGCTGCCAAATTTTCATATCCTTTATTTTTAGATATAGTTGTTGTATAGAAAATCAAGTAGTAGACCTGGTATTAGCAACACTAGATCTTTGAGTTAAGTACCTTCTTTGTTATATCCCACTGCACCTTTGTTCTATAGAGATGTAACTTTAATGCTTTAAGGAGATGCAGATTAAAGAAAAACACTTGAGGGGAAACAAAATTAACATTCATTAAGGAAGAGAGCCAAAAAGTGTTAACAAGCCTCTTGGCCAGAAGATAATGTAAATCACCTGAGACCTTTTGTATACAAAATGATATACGGAAAGAATCTGGGTTGCGAATGCTACATAATTTTGTGTTACCCATTGATCTCTGTGTATCAAAGGCCTTCTGAACAATAAAGGAGGGGGGCCAGTTTCTCGGGCCAGCTTCTCGAACTAGTCTCTCGGCCTGGTTTCTTGGGACTCTGGCTCCCCCCGTGTTTTTCTCTCTCTTTTCTTCTCTCCCTTCCCTCTCTCTGCTCTTTAACTTCAGGCTGAATCTCCACCTGGGGCGCGGAGGCTCTCCAGGTCTACTTACTTGCCCTGGCTGTTAAGAACCGCAGGAAAGGGAGCTTAAGGTGAGGCACCCTTAGATATTCAAGCGGGTGCCAGTGGCCCAATGTAGATGGTGCAAATTCCTTGTCTGGAATTTTAGTGGCCTTCCGCGTAAACCAAGCTATTCAGCCCTCTTCCTCCACTTAATCTTCCTACTACGCTACAGTTTCTTAATCTAATCTTATATTAATAAATAAAGAAGTCTTTCCACGCCAACGCCGTCCACCCTTCGAATTCCCTGGATCCACCGGGGCTGGACCCCTGCAAGTGGCGTCCGGAACAGGCTATTCGAAGGTAGGTTCCTCGGAGCAAAATCTCCCCCCAGAGCACTCTCCGTTGCTCCCCCCGGAGCACTCTCTGTTGCTCCCCCCAGAGTGACTTAATCACTCCCCCAGGAGTACTTTCGGGTACTCCCCCAGTGTTGAGTATTCGGGACGGCTAGGACCCCACTCAGGGTGCCGCGGACCCCCCTGTAGGATAGACAGGGTGAAGAGGAGTGGGAAGTGTTCAAGGGTTTAAGAGAAACCTGGTGCTCTAGAGGTTGAAAAGAAACCTGCTATCTTAGGGTTAAAAACAAAACCCCCCTTGGCTAAGGTAAAACCTTTTTGTCAAGGCAGACTTTTCTATAACTCTTAATTTTCTGACAGGGGTAACAATGACTCAAAACAATGACACCTCTTTATACAAGTAATTTTGTAACTGTTAAACAAAAAAGACAAATTAAAGATTAAAAGGCTAGTGTTACGAGAGCAATGTCCTTGGTTTCCAGAAAAGGGATTTAGATACTTGGGTGAAGCTAGGAAAACAGCTAAAAACTTATTATACTTTGCATGGGCCTGTAAATGCTTTTGCTCTGTAAAGTATGATTACAAATGTTCTGGACCCCTGTCATGAGGCTGTTAGATAGCCTATGGGAGAGGCTATAGCAGTTAATGGTAGTGGGTCTCCACCTTCTACGCAGATCATATTTTCTGCCATTGGCAAACAAAAGGAGACAGACAGTACTCTTCCTCCCGAGGAAGGAGGGTGCTTACAGGACGCAGCGGCCGAGGGCCCTGGAGAGCCCCCTCCCCCTCTACACAAACCAAATCTTTAAAAAAGGTATCTTATTTAAGGCGACCACTGCAACCTCTGCTTGCGCCTCCCCAGGGCTTAAGAACTCCCCACTTTATATCCAAAGCCTCCCAAAACATGGCTTAAGTTTGAAAACGATAGTGACAATATTTTTGAGCAAAAGAGCTTTTAAAACAGAGCTTGCTCCTTGCATAAAATCCCCTCAGGAGGGGCCTCACCTCCCCCCCCCCAAAAAGGAAGAAAAACAGAAAAAAAGAAAGAAAAATATTCGTAATAAAAAGGACTTTACAAATGCAAAATGTTTCTCTTGAGGCCAAATAGAACATTTTTTGCCAAAATGTCCTGCTAAACAGAGACAACAACCCGTACCAAACAACCCCAGGTAGCTCAGGCCTGGACCTCAGTTCCACCACCTCAATAATAATAACTCCTGACTCAGATTCCAATGGGAGTGGCTAGTCCCCTGCCTGAGGACATGGTAAGACTTGTGCTGGGGCATAGCTTGCTTTCTTTTCAAAAAATTTCGGTAGTGTCTTGTGTAGTAAATTCTGATTATACTGAAAAAATTGAAGTTTTGATCTCGCCACCTGCTAAAACTGTGCAATTAATAAAAATTAAAAAAAATAGCACAGCTTTTGCTTTTACCTTATTACCAGACAGAAAAACCAGACAAAAAAAGCCCCAGAGGATCTAGATCTAGCTTTTTGGGTGCAGAATATTGCAGCTTCTAGGTCTTTAAAAGATTTTTTAATTCAAGGATATAAAATGTCATGGCTGTTAGACAATAGACAAGACGTTTCTTACATTGCTGAGAGACTGGCCCAGCTCCTGGCCAACATATACTACTGAAAATGAGTTCATAGGATTAGAGAAAGTGGTATGCAAGATGGAAATGCTATAAAATAAGAGGTGAGAGAGAGTTTAAAACCTTGGTGAGTAGTGAGCTCCCCGTTGCTGGAAGTATGCAAGCAAAGATTAAATGGTTACTTGTCATCTAAAAGGCTATAGACCAGATTTGGGTTATACCAAGATCATTGAAAAAGCTTATAAAGATATTGTGTAACACCTCTTTTCCTGCTTCTTATATTTAGGTCTGCCAAAAGTTTTAAAACTGATAATGTCCCTTTAAAGCTGCTGAGAGATTGTTTACTAACTTTAAATGATTTCCAAAAATTATTAGGTGATATTAATTGGATATGCCCACATTTAAAACTGACTTCTGTAGATTTAAAGCCTTTTGTTTGATTGCTTAAAAAAAACAATCCTAATCCCAGTTCTAAGAAAAGGTTGACTAGTGAGACAGAGTTGGCTTTTGTTAAAGTGAATGAGGCTTTAAATGATCAGTAATTAAGATTAATATTGCCAAAAGAGGAGATTAAATTATTCTTGCCACAAAATGTATACCTACAGGATGCTTGTGACAAGAAGGCCCATTGGTTCCATCTACCAATGACCCCAAGAAAAATAGTTTTATCTTATCCCAACTTGGTGGAACAATTAATTAAAAAAAAAAGAAAAAGAAGTGTAAAACTTTTTGGAAAATAAGTAACAAATATATTAATTCCATTCAATAAGGATCAACTGCAAGTCTTTTACAAAAATAGTGATGATTTGGCAAGTTGCTCTGATAGATTTCAGGAGTCAAATTTTGTTTTATTTGCCCTCAAGCCCCCACAGTAGTTAACAGTGCAAAAATTTTAGATTGGCAATTTGAGGATACCTGTGGAACTTTCCAACCTTATGTTGTTCCTTCGCTCCCCCTTACCCTGTGGGGGAGGGACATGCTATCTCAAATGGGAGTGTTACTTTTTAGCCCTGATGATAAAGTGACCTCTCAGATGCTGCAGATAGGCTATGATCCATCAAAAGGATTGGGTAAACAACAGACAAAAATAATTGAGCCAATTTGTCCAACTCCTCGCAAGCTATGTACTGGATTGGGATATCCAAATTTATAATGAAGGCCAGTGTTTTTGCTGCCTACCCCATTACATGAAAATCTCAAGATCTGGCGTGGGTGGAACAATGGCCTCTGCCTAAGGAAAAATTACTGACATATTAATTAAAAAGATTAATTCAAGTATACTGATTTATTAAATTGTTTAGTAAAGAGCCATCAAAAATTGTAATTCCATATAACAAAACAACTTGATGCTTTTCAAATGTTTGATGATGATTGGCAGATTGCTATAGGAAATTATTGTGGTCAAATCTTGCATCATTTACCCTCACATGCTTTGTTAATTCAAAAATTAAAAAAGGATAATTTAAATATAGTTTTTCCTCCATCAGATTTTACAACATGTTCTCTTTGTAATAAGTTAAATGCTGATTTGTTTGGAACTATAAGATGTAAAACCGTTGATAAAGTGAAAAGATCTCCTCCAGATAACAAAAAGATCCTGACCCAGAATTTACTGCGGGTCGAGGAAGTGTTTATGTTTTTTTCACAGGGTGCAGATTCGTCAATTTGGATCCCGGACAGACTGATTCGCCACAAAAGAAAAAGGGAACTTCTCTGCCGCCACCGCCGCGGGAAACAGCCGCACCGAAAGCCAAGGGCGGGGCCAGCCTTACTGACTGATGGGACCTAGTGCTCCGCCAGCGTCCATCTGCGAAACTATGGGATAGAGACTTGATGGGAAAAGGAGATGTATGGGAACTGTAAACTATTTGCTCAAATTTTCGTGTAGCTTGGCAGCCACGCGCGATGGCAGAAGGAGGCAAAAGAAACATCAAGATCCCGGCGGGACTAACAGCTGCTGCAGCGCAAACTCCAACCAGAAAATGACTCTATTTACTCTATTTTGGCTTGTCTATCCTCTCCTTATGTTCTTCTTTTCACCAATGATTCCAGAAAACTTAACGTACCTAATGTAGCAACTTGTGAACCATGGATGTTTTCATCTTGTTTAACTCCTCAAAGTAATGTATGCTCTTTTGTGGTTTTAAAGATGTCCTGTAACTGTAACAACTTATTGATATGATAATTATGTTCTTGCTGTGTTACAACAACTGTTATTGTTACTATGACAGCAATCATTGACTCAACAAGTGTAAATGCCCAATATGTTAAAAAATCAAGTTTTAGGTGTTTTGGAACAGCTCAGATATTAGTTTAGACTTAGGGAAACTTCATAATCAGATTCAGACCTTGGAACACTCCCGATTAGATTTTACCACCGCAGGAGAAGCCAATGACTTTCTCCACACTTTCTCTAACTTCATTTCTGGAAAGACTATTCTGTCAACTGTTTATAATCTTGCTCCTCGTAATCATTCTTCCCTGTATTGTCTAGATTCTTCAGCAGAACATTTGGAATCTCGCGATCGAACTGCACCTGATTTTAAAATTAATTAATTAATTAATTAAAATGGAAAAGGGTGAGATGCCGGGAGCCAGTGTGAGGAAGCCCGCCCATGACAAGGTCATGAGGAAGGAAGCTGACATACACAAGGCGTGCTCAGACTTCAGGGACCCCTCTGGAAATTCCTAAGCATGTACCCCAACAAAAATCTGCCGGCTTTTGTGCTCTGCTTTTCCACTCTTTTGACATTTTCTGGAAAAAGTCAATTCAGGGCTTCAGTCTTCTGCATTTGAAAGAGTGTTTCAATCTAAAAACCCCTCTGATGGCTTTCTAGCCTGCCTGCAGGACTCATACAGCTGCGCATGTGATTGTTTGAGGCCTGCTGACCGCAGGAGGCAAAGGAAGCTTAAAACATCCTAGGAATGTAGGGGCTTCTGAAGAGTCTAAATCTTTAGAATAGGACTGATGAAAAGTTTCATTTGTTGAGTCAATGCTTGCTGCCAAATTTTCATATCCTTTATTTTTAGATATAGTTGGCGTATAGAAAAACAAGTAGTAGACCTGGTATTAGCAACATTAGATCTTTGAGTTAAGTACCTTCTTTGTTATATCCCACGGCACGTTTGTTCTATAGAGATGTAACTTTAATGCTTTAAGGAGATGCAGACTAAAAAAAAAAAAAAACACTTCAGGGGAAACAAAATTAACATTCATTAAGGAAGAGAGCCAAAAAGTGTTAACAAGCCTCTTGGCCAGAAGATAATGTAAATCACCTGAGACCTTTTGTATACAAAATGATATACAGAAAGAATCTGGGTTGCGAACGCTACATAATTTTGTGTTACCATTGATCTCTGTGTATCAAAGGCCTTCTGAACAATAAAGGAGGGGGGCCAGTTTCTCGGGCCAGCTTCTCGAACTAGTCTCTCGGCCTGGTTTCTTGGGACTCTGGCTCCCCCCGTGATTTTCTCTCTCTTTTCTTCTCTCCCTTCCCTCTCTCTGCTCTTTAACTTCAGGCTGAATCTCCACCTGGGGCGCGGAGGCTCGCCAGGTTACTTACTTGCCCTGGCTGTTAAGACCCGCACGAAAGGAAGCTTAAGGCGAGGCACCCTTAGATACTAGAGCGGGCGCCGGTGTCCCAAAGTAGATGGTGCAAATTCCTTGTCTGGAATTTTATTGGCCTTCCCCGTACACCAAGCTATTCAGCCCTCTTCCTCCACTTAATCTTCCTACTACACTACAGTTTCTTAATCTAATCTTATATTAATAAATAAAGAAGTCTTACCATGCCAACACCGTCCACCCTTAGAATTCCCTGGATCCACCGGGGCTGGACGCCGGCACCGTCGAGTGTATGAAGGGATCTGTGGTTCTCCCTCCAGGCTTTCCCACGTGGCTTTCCCAGGAGGCATTCCCACAGGGCTGTCCCACGTGCCACCGTGGTGTGAGTCGATCCTCGGCGTGAAAGTCGAGGCAGTGCAGGGAAACAGGTTCCTCTGAAATGGACTGAGACATCTGGGGGACTCTTGGAATGATGGCACGACACTGGAGTTCCTCTCGCCTTTCCTGTGGAGAGCGCCTCCTCTTGAGATGCATCGGGAACGCCAGGAAATCTTTCCCGAGGAGGCGGGGAAAGGATGCCTCATCTCGAGGTACGAGGGGGAAATGGGGCTCCTCTCTATGTGGGCACAATCCTCGTGTTTCCTCTCGGGTGGGAACGGGTATGTCGGGGAACATCTTGAGTTGCAGCAAGGGTGTGAAGGACCCTTTGGACGTTCCAGAATTTCGCTGTGATTAGCCTCGATATGCCTTCAATGGAAACGGGCCTCATCTCGCCTGGAGGGGAAAACCTCCTGGATTTTCTTGAGTTGCGGCAGGTGCTCTCTACTTACGACGGGGACCTCAGGGACCCGATCTGGTGGCCTAAGGAAAGGCCAGTCCCCATGCGAGCTGCTAGGGGGCCTCTTGGGATTCCTCTCCCGTTGATGCCGGGGCCTAAGACCTTGTGTCGAGTCAGTGCCAGAACCTGAGGATTCCTCTCCAGTGCTGACATTTATCTGAGGGTACTTCTGGAGTCTCCACGGGGGAGTTAGTCCTCGGCTCGAGTCAGGGAATGCACGAGCGCTTTCCTCCCGAGCTGTAGTAGCAGAGTCACGCTTCCCGTCGCATGGATCAAGGGATCTGTGGCTTTCCCTCAAGGCTTTCCCACGAGGCTTTCCCTCGAGGCTTTCCCACAGGGCTGTCCCACATGCCACTGTGGAGTGAATCGATCCTCGGCGTGAAAGTCGAGGCAGTGCAGGGAAAACAGGTTCCTCTGGAAAGGACTGAGACATCTGGGGGACTCTGGGAATGGTGGCACGACCCTGGAGTTCCTCTCGCCTTTCCTGTGGAAAGGGTCTTCTCTTGAGAATGGACAGGAACGCTGGGAATTCTTTCCGGACCACGCAGGGAAAGGATCCCTCATCTCGAGCTACAAGGCAGAAACGGGGCTCCTCTGGATGTCGGCGGGACCCTCATGCTTCCTCTGGAGTGGAGACGGGTATGTTGGGGAACTTCTTGAGTTGCAGCAAGGGTGTGAAGGACTCTTTGGAATTTCCAGAGGTTAGATGTGAATAGCCTCGAGACGCCTCAGCGGAAATGGGCCTCATTTCGACTGGAGGGGAGAACCTCCTGGATTTTCTCGAGTTGCGGCAGGTGCTCTCGACTTATGACGGGGCCCTCCGGGACCCGTATGGTGTCATCAGGAAAGGCCAGTCCCCATGCGAGTTGCTAGGGGGACACTCCGGATTTCTCTCCCGTCGATGCTGGGGCCTAACACCTTGTGTGGAGTCGGGGCCGGAGCCTGAGGATGCCTCTGCAGTGCTGACATGGATCTTGAGGTACTTCTGCAGTCTCCACAGGGGAGACAGTCCTCGTCTCGAGTGGGCTCATGCACCTGCACTTTCCTTCCGAGCTGTAGCAGCAGTGTCATGCTTCCCTTCGCGTGGATCAAGGGATCTGTGGATTTCCCTCCAGGCTTTCCCACGAGGCTTTCCCACGATGCTTTCCCACAGGGCTGTCCCAAGTGCCACCGTGGTGGGAGTCGATCCTCGGCGTCAAAGCCGAGGCATTGCAGGGAAAACAGGTTCCTCTGGAATGAAATGAGGCATCTGAGGGCCTCTTGGAATGGTGACACGACCCTGGAATTCCTCTCGCATTTCCTGTGGAGAGTGCCTCCTCTTGAGATGCGATGGGAATGCCGGAAATTCTTTCCCGAACAAGCAGGGAAAGGATCCCTCATGTCCAGCTGCGAGGCGGAAACGGGGCTCCTCTGGAAGCGGGCGGGACCCTCGTGCTTCCTCTCGAGTGGAGACGGGTATGTCGGAGAACTTCTTGACTTGCAACTAGGTTGTGAAGGACACTTTCGACATTCCAGAGGTTAGTTGTTCTTAGCCTCGAGACGCCTGAGCGGAAATGGGCCTCATCTCGCCTGGAGGGGAGAACCTCTTGGATTTTCTCGAGTTGCGGCAGGTGCTCTCGAGTTACAACGGAGACCTCAGGGACCCGCTCTGGTGACCTCAGGAAAGGCCAGTCCCCATGCGAGTTGCTACAGGGCCTCTCAGGATTCCTCTCCCTTCGATGCCGGGGCCAAAGACCTTGTGTGGAGTCGGGGCCGGAACCTGAGGATTCCTCTCCAGTACTGACATGGATCTTGGCGTAATTCTGGAGTCTCCCAAGGGGCGTCAGTCCTCGTCTCGAGTAGGGGCATGCACGTGCGCTTTCCTCCCGAGCTATAGCAGCAGTGTCACGCTTCCCGTCTCGTGGATCAAGGGATCTGTGGTTTCCCTCGAGTCTTTCCCGTGGGGCTTTCCCACAGTGCTATTCCACGTGCCACCATTGTGTGAGTCGATCCTCGGCGTTAAAGTCGAAGCAGTGCAGAGAAAACAGGAACCTCCTTCCCCACAGTAGGGGGTACACTGTCCCCTTGGGCGGGTTTCTCCAGGGCACTCGCGCTGGAGGGTTGCCAGTGGAGTTGCGGGCCTCAGGCTCCACATGAGAAAAGCCCCAAATGGCATTAGCTGTCAGTCCAGAGGCTGGCCCCTCAGGTCTCTGGCCGGAGCCTTGGGCTCCAGGCAACTCACAGCCCTCGGGGGTGGCGCTCTGGGACTGCTGTAGGGAAAGGATGCCAAGAGCCCACGGAGGAGTTGGGGAGGGGGCAGGGGGGAAACGGAGGCGAGGACAGCGAGGGATCTAGGTGGAGGCGCTGGAGAGAGCGTCCGGTGTCCTGGAATGCCTTGGATGACCCAGCGGGGAACAGTCAAGGCCCAGGGACTTGTGGAATGTGAAAAGGCGGGAAACCCCAGAGCAAGGCAGGCTGGGGAAGGGGGCGTGGGCGGCCAGTTCAAAGGGACCTAGGGGCGTTTCCTAGGTGGTGAGCTCCCTTGGCACTGCTGAGGGCCCCTGATTGATCCACCCTGGGTTGATCCCACCCCCCTCGGCGAGGCAGGGCCACAAACCAAAGCCCCCGAAGTGCCCGCCCACCCCGACGAGGATCTTGGCAGTCCGGGCCACAGCCATGCCCGGGAAAAGCCCACTCGCTCCACGGGACTCCGTCCAGGGTCTCTGCTTGGAAAGAGGCCAGGGGCGGCACCCTCCATCTACCCACCCAAACCCTATTGACGTCAATGGGGGCGGAGCCGCCTCCCGCTCTCCAGAGTCCTGAGCTGCTTGGTCCCCGCCCACTCGGCCAGCAGTCTGCAGCGTGCCCGTGTGCCTCTCCCACCATGGCTTTGTCCGGCTCCTCCAGCACCTCAAGCGGTACGTTTGCCCTCGGTCCCTGGGGTCGGATCACGTCTCAGGGGATTTGCGGGTGGCCCGGGCAAAGGCTCTCGGCCAACGTGTCGACCCCCCCCCGTCCGAGTACGGTGGGGACCCATCTCCCGGGCCCGGGGTTCCTAGGCGTCAGGTGTGCCCAAAGTCGGAGGGCGTGGCATCGTTCGTTCATCTTGCTCCTTTGGCACACACATGGCTTCTCCGTTCTCTTTTCTGGGAAGACAGTGTTGTTTCAGGGGGCGCGCTGAGGGGGGCGTGGGCCGGGGTTGGGAGGTGGTTGGAGCGGGTGCTGTTTTGGGATGAGGCCCTTTATCCTCACATCTTCCTGTGGGAATGGGAGTCGGGGAGCTCTGTGGCCTTGCTGCCTTCAGTGGCTTCCTCTGCACAGGGGCCTAGTGGCTTCTGCCTTCTGTCAGGCGTTACCGGGTTTGGGCTTCGCTTTGGGGGCGTTGGCCTTTGCCTTGGCCTGGGCCTTGGCCTTGCCCTTGGCGTTGCCCTTGCCCTTGCCCTTGGACTTGGCCTTACCTTGCCCTTGCCCTTGCCCTTGAACTTGACCTTGAACTTGACCTTGGGACCTTGAACTTGACCTTGACCTTGAACTTGACCCTTGAACTTGACCTTCACCTTGAACTTGAACTTGACCCTGACCTTGAACTTGAACTTGACCTTGAACTTGAACTTGACCTTGACCTTGACCAACAACGGTAGACCTCCAGATTTGCTCAGAGCACCGGAGGTCCTGAGGTAGGGCCCTGTATCTCCCCTTCCCTTTGTGATCATTGCAAAGACATTCCTAGCTGATAGCCCATGAAGAAGCCAGCAGTGGGAGTGTGTTTGACACGACTGTGCGCCTTCCTGGCCTCAACTCCACAAGGGGCCTTTCCTCTCGAAGTAGGCCCCATGTCCCCTTGGGGAGGGTGTCATGCCTCTTTTCTCCTCACTGCCAAAGGGTGGAGCAAAGCTCGCTCTGTCAGAGGTACAAAAACAGCAAATGAATGGATTTTCAAGCTCTTGCTAGGCTGCACACTTTCAGGGCCCACTTTACTGAAACAGGTGCTCTGTGGCCCGTGGTTGGGTATGCAGGTTCACAAACAGGGTGAGATCCTGTCCAAGCCAAGAATTTTCCTGAAAGACCTAGGCTCACTAGAGCTCTCCTCCAGAGCAAAGGGGATAGAGGGGATGTATGGAGGAGTCTTTGCCTTTCCCTGTGAGTGTGGGGCTACTCCCTACGGCCCCAAGCTCAGGGATAACTGCCTCTAAGAAAGGAATGGCAAGAAGCGCTATTCTTGGAGGTTGGGACAGGGAGTTCGCAGCATGTGGGGAAAGAAAGACTTCTTCGGGGAAGAAGAGGCAACCACCGCGGGTGTGTTTGCAAGCCTCTATTTGGAAGGAACAGGTTTGCTTATACAACTCAAGACAACCCGCTCTGGTGGCCTCAGGAAAGGCCAGTCCCCATGCGAGTTCCTCGGGGGCCTCTCGGGATTCCTCTCCCGTCGATGCCGGGGCCTAAGACCTTGTGTGGAGTCGGTGCCGGAACCTGAGGTTTCCTCTCCAGTGCTGACATGGATCTTGGGGTACATCTGGAGTCTCCCCAGGGGAGTCAGTCCTCGTCTCGAGTGGGGGCATGCACGTGCGCTTTCCTCCCGAGCTGTAGCAGCAGTGGCACGCTTCCCGTCGAGTGGATCAAGGGATCTGTGGCTTTCCCTCGAGGCTTTCCCACGAGGCTTTCCCACGAGTCTTTCCCACAGGGCTGTCCCACGTGCCAACGTGGTGTGAGTCGATCCTCGGCTTGAAAGTCGAGGCAGTGCAGGGAAAACAGGTTTCGCTGAAATGGACTGAGACATCTGGGGACTCTGAGAATGGTGGCACGACCCTGGAGTTCCTCTCGTCTTTCCTGTGGAGAGCGCCTCCTCTTGAGATGCGACGGGAACGCCGGGAATTCTTTCCCTTCCACGCAGGGAAAGGATCCCTCCTCTCGAGCTAGGAGGCGGAAACGGGGCTCCTGTGGATGTGGGCGGGACTCTTGTGCTTCCTCTCGAGTGGAGACGGGTATGTCGGGGAACTTCTTGAGTTGCAGCAAGGGTGTGAAGGACCCTTTGGAAGTTCCAGAGTTTAGGTGTGATAAGCCTCGAGACGACTCAGCGGAAATGGGCCTCATCTCGCCTGGAGGGGAGGACCTCCTGGATTTTCTCGAGTTGCGGCAGGTGCTCTTGACTTATGACGGGGACGTCAGGGACCCGCTCTGGTGGCCTCAGGAAAGGCCAGTCCCCATGCGAGTTGTTCGGGGCCCTCTCGGGATTCCTCTCGCGTCGATGCCGGGGCCTAAGACCTTGTGTGGAGTCAGTGCCGGAACCTGAGGTTTCCTCTCCTGTGCTGACATGGATCTTGGGGTACTTCTGGAGTCTCCCCAGGGGAGTCAGTCCTGGTCTCGAGTGGGGGCATGCACGTGCGCTTTCCTCCCGAGCTGTAGCACCAGTGGCACGCTTCCCGTCGAGTGGATCAAGGGATCTGTGGCTTTCCCTCGAGGCTTTCCCACGAGGCTTTTCCACGAGTCTTTCCCACAGGGCTGTCCCATGAGCCACCGTGGTGTGAGTCGATCCTCGGCTTGAAAGTCGAGGCAGTGCAGGGAAAACAGGTTTCCCTGGAATGGACTGAGACCTCTGGGGGACTCTGGGAATGGTGGCACGACCCTGGAGTTCCTCTCGCCTTTCCTGTGGAGAGCGCCTCCTCTTGAGATGCATTGGGAACGCCGGGAATTCTTTCCCTACCACGCAGGGAAAGGATACCTCCTCTCGAGCTAGGAGGTGGAAACGGGGCTCCTTGGATGTGGGCTGGACTCTCGTGCTTCCTCTCGAGTGGAAACGGGTATGTCGGGGAAATTTTTGAGTTGCAGCAAGGGTGTGAAGGACCCTTTGGAAAGTTCCAGAGGTTAAGGTGTGATTAGCCTCGAGACGTATCAGCGGAAATGGGCCTCATCTCGCCTGGAGGGGAGAACCTCCTGGATTTTCTCAAGTTGCGGCAGGTGCTCTCGACTTACGACGGGGACCTCAGGGACCCGCTCTGGTGGCCTCAGGAAAGGCCAGTCCCCATGCGAGTTGCTCGGGGGCCTCTCCGGGATTCCTCTCCCGTCGATGCCGAGGCCTAAGACCTTGTGTGGAGTCAGGTGCCAGAACCTGAGGATTCCTCTCCAGTGCTGACATGGATCTTGGGCTACTTCTAGGAGTCTCCCCAGGGGAGTCAGTCCTCGTCTCGAGTGGGGACATGCACGTGCGCTTTCCTCCCGAGCTGTAGCAGAAGTGGTCACGCTTCCCGTCGAGTGGATCAAGGGATCTGTTGGCTATCCCTCGAGGCTTTCCCACGAGGCTTTCCCACGAGGCTTTCCACGAGGCTTCCCACGAGGCTTTACTACAGGGCTGTCCCATGTGCCACCGTGGTGTGAGTCGATCCTCGGCTTGAAAGTCGAGGCAGTGCAGGGAAAACAGGTTTCCCTGGAATGGACTGTGACATCTGGGGGACTCTGGGAATGGTGGCACGACCCTGGAGTTCCTCTCGCCTTTCCTGTGAAGTGCGCCTCCTCTTGAGATGCTAGGGGAACGCCGGGAATTCTTTACTGACCACGCAGGGAAAGGATCCCTCCTCTCGAGCTAGGAGGGGGAAACGGGCCTCCTCTGGATGTGGGCGGGACTCTCATGCTTCCTCTCGAGTGGAGACGGGTATGTCGGGGAACTTCTTGAGTTGCAACAAGGGTGTGAAGGACCTTTTGGAAGTTCCAGAGTTTAGGTGTGATTAGCCTCGATACGGGTCAGCGGAAATGGGCCTCATCTCGCCTGGAGGGGAGAACCTCCTGGATTTTCTCAAGTTGCGGCAGGTGCTCTCGACTTACGACGGGGACGTCAGGGTCCCCTCTGGTGGCCTCAGGAAAGGCCAGTCCCCATGCGAGTAGCTCGGGGTCCTCTCGGGATTCCTCTCCCGTCGATGCCGGGGCCTAAGACCTTGTGTGGAGTCGGTGCCGGAAACTGAGGTTTCCTCTCCAGTGCTGACATGGATCTTGGGCTACTTCTAGAGTCTCCCCAGGGGAGTCAGTCCTCGTCTCGAGTGGGGACATGCACGTGCGCTTTCCTCCCGAGCTGTAGCAGAAGTGGCACGCTTCCCGTCGAGTGGATCAAGGGATCTGTGGCTTTCCCTCGAGTCTTTCCCATGAGGCTTTCCCACAGGGCTTTTCCACGTGCCACCATGGTGTGAGTCGATCCTCAGCGTGAAAGTCGAACCAGTGCAGGGAAAACAGGTACCTCCTTCCCCACAGTAGGAGGTACACTGTCCCCTTGGGCGGGTATCTCCAGGGCACTAACGCTGGGGGGTTCCCCGCGGAAGTGCGGGCCTTAGGCTCCACGTGAGAAAAGCCCCAAATGGCATTAGCTGCCAGTCCAGACGCTGGCCCCTCAGGGCTCTGGCCGGAGCCTTGGGCTCCAGGCAACTCAAAGCCCTCGGGGGTGGCGCTCTGGGACTGCTGTAGGGAAATGACGCCAAGAGCCCACGGAGGAGTTGGGGAGGGGGCAGGGGGGAAACGGAGGCGAGGACAGCGAGGGATCTAGGTGGAGGCACTGGAGAGAGCGTCCGGTGTCCCGGAATGCCTCGGAGGAGACAGCGGGGGACAGTCGAGGCCCAGGGACCTGTGGAATGTGAAAAGGCGGGAAACCCCAGAGCAAGGCAGGCTGGGGAAGGGGGCGTTGGTGCCAATTCAAAGGGACCTAGGGGCGTTTCCTGGTGCGGTGAGCTCCCTTGGCACTGCTGAGGGCCCCTGATATGATCCACCCGGGGTTGATCCCACCCCCCGCTGCGGAGGGAGGGCCACAAAACCAAAGCCCCCGAACTGCCCGCCCACCCCAACGGGGATCTTGGCGGTCCAGGCACAGTTGTGCCCGGGAAAGAGCCCACTCGCTCCACGGGACTCCGTCCAGGGTCTCTGCTTGGAAAGAGGCCAGGGGCGGCACCCTCCATCTACCCACCCAAACCCTATTGACGTCAATGGGGGCGGAGCCGTCTCCTGCTCTCCAGAGCCCTGAGCTGCTGGGTCCCGCCCACTCGCCCAGCAGTCTGCAGCGTGCCCACGTGTGCCTCTCCCAACATGGCTTCGTCCAGCTCCTCCAGCACCTCAAGCGGTACGTTTGCCCTCGGTCCCTGGGGTCGGATCACGTCTCAGGGGATTTGCGGGTGGCCCGGGCAAGGGCTGTCGGCCAACGTGTCGACCCCCCCTCCCACCCGAGAATGTCGGGGACCCTTCGCCGGCCCAGGCGTTCCCGAGGCGTCAGGTGTGCCCAAGGTCGGAGGGCGTGGTATCGTTCGTTCATCTTGCTCCTTTGGCACACACATGGCTTCTCCCTTCTCTTTTCTGGGAAGACAGTGTTGTTTCAGGGGGCGTGCTGCGGGGAGGAGGGGGCCGGGTTTGGGGGTTGGTGGGAGCGGGTGCTGTGCTGGGATGAAGCCCTTTATCCTCACATCTTCCTGTGGGAATGGGAGTCTGGGGAGTCTGTGGCCTTGCTGCCTTCAGTGGCTTCCTCTGCACAGGGGCCTAGTGGCTTCTGCCTTCTGTCAGGCGTTACGGGGTTTGGGCTTCGCTTTGGTGGCCTAGGCCTTTGCCTTGGCCTGGGCCTTGGCCTTGCCCTTGGCGTTGCCCTTGCCCTTGCCTTGGCACGTGGCGACTTGAACTTGCCTTGCCCTTGCCTTGAACTGACTTGAACTTGACCGTTGAACTTGAACTTGAACTTGACCTTTGAACTTTGACTTGAACTTGACCTTGACCTTGAACTTGAACTTGAACCTTGAACTTGACCTGAACTTGACTTGAACTTGACCTTGACCTTGAACTTGAACTTGACCTTGACTTGACTGAACTTGAATTTGAATTTGACCTTGACCTTGACTTTGAACTTGAACAACTTGTGAACTTGAACTTGACCTTGACCTTGACTTGAACTTGAACTTGAACGTGAACTTGACTTGAACTTAAACTTGACTTGAACTTGCACTTGACTGTGAACTTGAATTTGACCTTGACCTTGACCTTGAACGCGAACCTTGACCTTGACCAACAACGGAGACCTCGAGATTTGCTCAGAGCACCGGAGGTCCAGAGGCAGGCCCTGTATCTCCCCTTCCCTTTGTGATCATTGCAAAGACATTCCTAGCTGATAGCGGGAGTGCCCATGAAGAAGCAAGCAGTGGGAGTGTGTTTGACACGACTGTGTGCCTTCCTGGCCTCAACTCCACAAGGGGCCTTTCCTCTCGAAGTAGGCCCCATGTCCCCTTGGGGAGGGTGTCATGCCTCTTTTCTCCTCACTGCCAAAGGGTGGAGCCAAGCTCGCTCTGTCAGAGGTACAAAAACAGCAATTGAATGGATTTTCAAGCTCTTGCTAGGCTGCACCCTTTCAGGGCCCACTTTACTGAAACAGGTGCTCTGTGGCCGTGGTTGGGTATGCAGGTTGACAAACAGGGTGAGATCCTGTCCAAGCCAAGAATTTTCCTGAAAGACCTAGGCTCACTAGAGCTCTCCTCCAGAGCAAAGGGGATAGAGGAGATGTATGGAGGAGTCTTTGCCTTTCCCTGTGAGTGTGGGGCTACTCCCTACGGCCCCAAGCTCAGGGATAACTGCCTCTAAGAAAGGAATGGCAAGAAGCGCTATTCTTGGAGGTTGGGACAGGGAGTTCGCAGCATGTGGGGAAAGAAAGACTTCTTCGGGGAAGAAGAGGCAACCACCGGGGTGTGTTTTGCAAGCCTCTATTTGGAAGGAACAGGTTTGCTTATACAACTCAAGACCTCCAGATCTGCTCAGAGGACTGAAGTTCCAGAGACAGGGCCATGTATCTCCCTTCCCTTTGAGATCCTTGCAAAGACATTCCTAGCAGATCGTGGGAGTGCCCATGAAGAAGCAAGCAGCGGGAGTGTGCTTGACATCACTGGCTGCCTACCTGGCTCAGCTCCTCAAGGGGCCTTTCTCTCCTGGTAGGCCCTATGTCCCCTTTGGGAGAGGGTGTGCCCTCTTCCCTCCACACTGCCAAAGGGT
>NW_017208602.1:0-3821 GCF_001704415.2 Capra hircus | reverse complement strand
TGAGGAGATACCCCTCGTCCAAGGTAAGGAGCAGCGGCTGCACTTTGCTGGAGCAGCCGTGAAGAGATACCCACGCCAAGGTAAGAGAAACCCAAGTAAGATGGTAGGTGTTGCAGAGGGCATCAGAGGCAGACACACTGAAACCATACTCACAGAAAACTAGTCAATCTAATCACACTAGGACCACAGCCTTGTCTAACTCAATGAAACCAAGCCATGCCCGCGGGGCAACCCAAGATGGGCGGGTCATGGTGAAAGAGGTCTTACAGAATGTGGTCCACTGGAGAAGGGAATGGCAAACCACTTCAGTATTGTTGCCTTGAGAACCCCATGAACAGTATGAAAAGGCAAAATAATAGGATACTGAATGAGGAACTCCCCTAGGTCAGTAGGTGTCCAATATGCTACTGGAGATCAATGGAGAAATAACTCCACAAAGAAAGAAGGGATGGAGACAAAGAAAAAACAATACCCAGCTGTGGATGTGACTGGTGCTAGAAACAAAGTCTGATGCTGTAAAGAGCAATATTGCATAGGAACCTGAAATGTCAGGTCCGTGAATCAAGGCAAATTGGAAGTGGTCAAACGAGATGGCAACAGTGAATGTCGACATTCTAGGAATTAGCGAACTAAAATGGACTGGAATGGGTGAATTTAACTCAGATGACCATTATATCTACTACTGCGGGCAGGAATCCCTCAGAAGAAATGGAGTAGCCATCATGGTCAGCGAAAGAGTCCAAAATGCAGTACATGGATGCATCTCAAAAATGACAGAATGATCTCTGTTCGTCTCCAAGGCAAACCATTCAATATCACAGTTATCCAAGTCTATGCCCCAACCAGTAATGCTGAGAAGTTGAAGTTGAAGTTCTATGAAGACCTACAAGACCTTTCAGAACTAACATCCCAAAAAAGATGTCCTTTTCATTATAGGGGGACTGGAATGCAAAAGTAGGAAGTCAAGAAACACCTGGAGTAACAGGCAAATTTGGCCTTGGAATGTGGAATGAAGCAGGGCAGACTAATAGAGTTTTGCCAAGAAAATGCACCGGTCATAGCAAACACCCTCTTCCAACAACACAAGAGAAGACTCTACACATGGACATCATCAGATAGTCAACACCGAAATCAGATTGATTATATTCTTTGCAGCCAAAGACGGAGAAGCTGTATACAGCCAGCAAAAACAAGACCGGGAGCTGACTGTGGCTCAGATCATGAAATCCTTATTGCCAAATTCAGACTTAAATTGAAGAAAGTAGGGGAAACCGCTAGACCATTTAGGTATGACCTCAATCAAATCCCTTATGATTTATACAGTGGAAGGGAGAAATAGATTTAAGGGCCCTAGATCTGACAGACAGAGTGCCTGATGAACTATGGAATAAGGTTCGTGACATTGTACAGGAGACAGGGATCAAGACCATCCCCATGGAAAAGAAATGCAAAAAAGCAAAATGGCTTATATGGGGAGGCCTTACAAATAGCTCTGAAAGAAGAGGACGCTAAAAGCAAAGGAGAAAAGGAAAGATATAAGCATCTGAATGCAGAGTTCCAAAGAATAGCAAGAAGAGATAAGAAAGCCTTCCTCAGCGATCAAGTCAAAGAAATAGAGGAAAAGAACAGAATGGGAAAGACTAGAGATCTCTTCAAGAAATTTAGAGATACCAAGGGCACATTTCATGCAAAGATGGACTCAATAAAGGACAGAAATGGTCTGGACGTAACAGAAGCAGAAGATATTAAGAAGAGGTGGCAAGAATACACAGAAGAACTGTACAAAAAAGAGCTTCAAGACCCAGATAATCATGATGGTGTGATCACTCATCTAGAGCCAGACATCCTGGAATGTGAAGTCAAGTGGGCCTTAGAAAGCATCACTATGAACAAAGCTAGAGGAGGTGATGGGAATTCCAGTGGAGCTATTTCAAATTGCCTGACAGATGATGCCTGTTGAACAGTGCTGCACTCAATGTGCCAGCAGATTTTGAAATAGCTCCACTGGAATTCCATCACCTCCTCTAGCTTTGTTCATAGTGATGCTTCTAAGGCCCACTTGACTTCACATTCCAGGATGTCTGGCTCTAGATGAGTGATCACACCATCATGATTATCTGGGTCTTGAAGCTCTTTTTTGTACAGTTCTTCTGTGTATTCTTGCCACCTCTTCTTAATATCTTCTGCTTCTGTTACGTCCAGACCATTTCTGTCCTTTATTGAGTCCATCTTTGCATGAAATGTGCCCTTGGTATCTCTAAATTTCTTGAAGAGATCTCTAGTCTTTCCCATTCTGTTCTTTTCCTCTATTTCTTTGACTTGATCGCTGAGGAAGGCTTTCTTATCTCTTCTTGCTATTCTTTGGAACTCTGCATTCAGATGCTTATATCTTTCCTTTTCTCCTTTGCTTTTAGCGTCTCTTCTTTTCAGAGCTATTTGTTAAGGCCTCCCCATATAGCCATTTTGCTTTTTTTGCATTTCTTTTCCATGGGGATGGTCTTGATCCCTGTCTCCTGTACAATGTCACGAACCTTATTCCATAGTTCATCAGGCACTCTGTCTGTCAGATCTAGGCCCTTAAATCTATTTCTCCCTTCCACTGTATAAATCATAAGGGATTTGATTGAGGTCATACCTAAATGGTCTAGCGGTTTTCCCTACTTTCTTCAATTTAAGTCTGAATTTGGCAATAAGGATTTCATGATCTGAGCCACAGTCAGCTCCCGGTCTTGTTTTTGCTGGCTGTATACAGCTTCTCCGTCTTTGGCTGCAAAGAATATAATCAATCTGATTTCGGTGTTGACTATCTGATGATGTCCATGTGTAGAGTCTTCTCTTGTGTTGTTGGAAGAGGGTGTTTGCTATGACCGGTGCATTTTCTTGGCAAAACTCTATTAGTCTGCCCTGCTTCATTCCACATTCCAAGGCCAAATTTGCCTGTTACTCCAGGTGTTTCTTGACTTCCTACTTTTGCATTCCAGTCCCCTATAATGAAAAGGACATCTTTTTTGGATGTTAGTTCTGAAAGGTCTTGTAGGTCTTCATAGAACTTCAACTTCAACTTCTTCAGCATTACTGGTTGGGGCATAGACTTGGATAACTGTGATATTGAATGGTTTGCCTTGGAGACGAACAGAGATCATTCTGTCATTTTTGAGATTGCATCCATGTTACTGCATTTTGGACTCTTTCGCTTGACCCATGATGGCTACTCCATTTCTTCTGAGGGATTCCTGCCCGCAGTAGTAGATATAATGGTCATCTGAGTTAAATTCACCCATTCCAGTCCATTTTAGTTTCGCTAATTCCTAGAATGTCGACATTCACTGTTGCCATCTCGTTTGACCACTTCCAATTTGCCCTTGATTCACGGACCTGACATTTCAGGTTCCTATGCAATATTGCTCTTTACAGCATCAGACTTTGTTCTAGCACCAGTCACATCCACAGCTGGGTATTGTTTTTTCTTTGTCTCCATCCCTTCTTTCTTTGTGGAGTTATTTCTCCATTGATCTCCAGTAGCATATTGGACACCTACTGACCTAGGGAGTTCCTCATTCAGTATCCTATTATTTTGCCTTTTCATACTGTTCATGGGGTTCTCAAGGCAACAATACTGAAGTGGTTTGGCCATTCCCTTCTCCAGTGGACCACATTCTGTAGACCTCTTCACCATGACCCGCCCATCTTGGGTTGCCCCGCGGGCATGGCTTGGTTTCATTGAGTTAGACAAGGCTGTGGTCCTAGTGTGATTAGATTGACTAGTTTTCTGTGATTATGGTTTCAGTGTGTCTGCCCTCTGATGCCCTCTGGCAACACCT
>NW_017208601.1:0-3822 GCF_001704415.2 Capra hircus | reverse complement strand
GCAGTGCAGGAAAACAGGTTTTCCCCGTAATGGACTGAGACATCTGGGGGACTCTGGGATTGGTGCACGCTCCATGGAGTTCCTCTCGCCTTTTCTCTGGAGAGCGCGACCTCTTGAGATGCGTCCGGAACGCCGGAAATATTTCTCGACCACGCAAGGAAAGGATCCCTCCTCTCGAGCTAGGAGGCGGAAAACGGGGCTCCTCTGGATGTGAGCGGGGACTCTCATGCTTCCTCTCAAGTGGAGACGGGTATGTCGGGGAACTTCTTGAGTTGCAGCAAGGGTTGTGAATGACCCTTTGGAAGTTCCAGAGGTTAGGTGTGATTAGCCTCGAGACGCCTCAGCGGAAAATGGGCCTCATCTCGCCTGGAGGGAAAACCTCCTGGATTTTCTCGAGTTGCGGAAGGTGCTCTCGACTTACGACCGGGACCTCAGGACCCGCTCTGGTGGCCTCAGGAAAGGCCAGTCCGCATGCGAGTTGCTCGGGGCCTCTCGGGATTCCTCTCCCGTCGATGCCGGGGCCTAAGACCTTGTGTGGAGTCGGTGCCGGAACCAGAGGATTCCTCTCCAGTGCTGACATGGATCTTGGGTACTTCTGGAGTCTCCCCAGGGAGTCAGTCCTCGTCTCGAGTGGGGCATGCACGTGCGCTTTCCTCCCGAGCTGTAGCAGCAGTGTCGCGCTTCCTTCGCGTGGATCAAGGGATCTGTGTCTTTCCCTCAAGGCTTTCCCACGAGGCTTTTCCCACAGGGCTGTCCCACGTGCCACCGTGGTGTGAGTCGATCCTCGGCTTGAAAGTCGAGGCAGTGCAGGGAAAAAAGTTTTCCCTCTAATTGACTGAGACATCCAGCGGCCTCTGGGAATGGTGGCACGACCCTGGAGTTCCTCTTGCCTTTCCTGTGGAGAGCGCCTCGTCTTGAGATGCAACGGGAACGCCCGGGAATATTTTCCCGACCACGGTGGGAAAGGATCCCTCCTCTCGAGCTAGGAGGCGGAAACGGGGCTCCTTTGGATGTGGGCGGGACTCTGGTGCTTACTCTCGAGTGGAGACGGGTATGTCGGGAACTTCTTGAGTTGCAGCAAGGGTGTGAAGGACCCTTTGGAAGTTCCAGATGTTAGATGTGATTAGCCTCGAGACGCCTCAGCCGAAATGGGCCTCATCTCGCCTGGAGGGAGAACCTCCTGGATTTTCTCGAGTTGCGGCAGTGCCCTCGACTTACGACTGGACCTCAGGACCCGCTCTGGTGGCCTCAGGAAAGGCCAGTCCCCATGCGAGTTGCTCGGGGGCCTCTCGGGATTCCTCTCACGTCGATGACGGGGCCTAATAGCTTGTGTGGAGTCGGTGCCGGAACCTGAGGATTCCTCTCCAGTGCTAACATGGATCTTGGTGTACTTCTGGAGTCTCCCCAGGGGAGTCAGTCCTCGTCTCGAGTGGGGGCATGCACGTGCGCTTTCCTCCCGAGCTGTAGCAGCAGTGTCACGCTTCCCTACGCGTGGATCAAAGGATCTGTGGCTTTCCCTCGAGGCTTTCACACGAGGCATTCCCACGAGGCTTTCCCACAGGGCTGTCCCCCGTGCCACCGTGGTGTGAGTCGATCCTCGTTTTGAAAAGTCGAGGCAGTGCAGGGAAAACAGGTTTCCCTGGAATGGACTGAGACATCTGGGGGACTCTGGGAATGGTGGCACGACCCTGAAGTTCTCTCGCCTTTCCTGTGGAGAGCGCCTGCTCTTGAGATGCGATGTGTACACCAGGAATTCTTTCCGACTACGCAGGGAAAGGATCCCTCCTCTCGAGCTTGGAGGTGGAAACGGGGCTCCTCTGGATGTGGGCGGTACTCTCGTGCTTCCTCTCGAGTGGAGACGGGTATGTCGGAGAACTTCTTGAGTTGCAGCAAGGATGTGAAGGACCCTTTGGAAGTTACAGAGTTTAGGTGTAATTACCCTGGTGACGCCTCAGCAGAAATGGGCCTCATCTCGCCTGGAGAGGAGAACCCTGTGGATTTTCTCGAGTTGCGGCAGCTTCTCTCGACTTAAGACGGGACCTCAGGGACCCGCATTGGTGGCCTCAGGAAAGGCCAGTCCCCATGCGAGTTGCTCGGGGGCCTCTCGGAATTCCTCTCCCTTCGATGCCGGGACCTAAGAACTTGTGTGGAGTGGGGTGTCGGAACCTGAGGATTCCTCTCCAGTGCTGACATGGATCTTGGGGTACTTCTGGAGTCTGCCCAGGGGAGTTAGTCCTCGTCTCGAGTGAGGGCATGCACGTGTGCTTTCCTACCGAGCTGTAGCAGCACTTTCACGCTTCCTTCGCGTGGATCAAGGGATCTGTGGCTTTCCCTCGAGGCTTTCCCACAAGGCTTTTCCCAGGAGGCTTTCCCACTGGGCTGTCCCACATGCCACCGTGGTGTGAGTGGATCCTCGGCTTGAAAGTCGAGGCCGTGCCGGGGGGAAAACAGTTTTCGCTAGAATGTACTGAGACCTCTCGGGGACTCTGGAAATGGTATCATGACCCTGGAGTTCCTCTCGACGTTCCTGTGGAGAGGGCCTCTTCTTAAGATGCGACCTGAACGCCGGGAAATCTTTCTCGACCACGCAGGTAAAGTATCCATCCTCTCGAGCTAGGAGGCGGAAACGGGGCTCTTCTGGATGTGGACGGGACTCTCGTGCTTCCTCTCGAGTGGAGACGGTATGTCGGGGAACTTCTTGAGTTGCAGCAAGGGTGTGAAGGACCCTTTGGGAGTTCCAGAGGTTAGGTGTGATTAGACTCGATACGCCTTAGCGGAAATGGGCCTCATCTCACCTTGAAGGGAGAACATCCTGGATTTTATTGAGTTGCGGCAGGTGCTCTCGACTTACGATGGGGACCTCAGGACCCGCTCCGGGCCTCAGGAAAGGCCAATCCCCATGCGAGTTGCTCGGGGGCCTCTCGGATTCCTCTCTCGTCGATGCCAGGGCACAAGACCTTGGGTGGAGGTTCCAGAACCTGAGGATTCCTCTCCGTGCTGACAAGGATCTAGGGGTACTTCTGGAGTCTCCCCAGGGGAGTCAGTCCTCGTCTCTAATGGGGGCATGACTTGTGCTTTTCCTCCCGAGCTGTAGCTGCAGTGTCATGCTTCCCTTCGCGGGTCAAGGGATCTGTGGCTTTCCCCAGAAGCTTTCTCAAGAGGCTTTCCCATGGGCTGCTCCCACGTGCCACCGTGGTGTGAGTCGATCCTCGCGCTTGAAAGTCGAGCAGTGCAGGGAAAACAGGTTTCCCTGGAATGGACTGAGACATCTGGGGGACTCTGGGAATGGTGGCACGACCCTGGAGTTCCTCTCGCCTCTCCTGTGGAGAGCCGCCTCCTCTTGAGATGCAACGGAACGCTGGGAACTCTTTCCCGACCACGCTGGAAAAGGATCCCTCCTCTCGAGGTATGAGGTGGAAATGGGGCTCCTCTGGATTGGGCGGGACTCTCGTGCTTCTCTCGAATGGAGACGGGTATGTCGGGGAATTTCTTGAGTTGCAGCAAGGGTGTGAAGGACCCTTTGGAAGTTCCAGAGGTTAGGTGTGATTAGCCTCGAGACGCCTCAGCGGAAATGGGCCTCATCTCACCTGGAGGGAGAACGTCCTGGATTTTCTCGAGTTGCGGCAGCTGCTCTCGACTTACGACGCGGGACCACAGGGACCGCTCTGTGGCCTCAGGAAAGGCCAGTCCCCATGCGTGTTGCTCGGGCCTCTCGGGATTCCTCTCCCGTCGATGCTAGGGGCCTTAGACCTTGTGTGGAGTCAGTGCCGGAACCTGAGGATTCCTCTCCAGTGCTGACATGGATCTTGAGGTACTTCTGGA
>NW_017208600.1:0-3823 GCF_001704415.2 Capra hircus | reverse complement strand
TTCCTCTCCAGTGCTGACATGGATCTTGGGGTACTTCTGGAGTCTCCCCAGGGGAGTCAGTCCTCGTCTCGAGTGGGGACATGCACGTGTGCTTTCATCCCGAGCTGTAGCAGCGGTGTCACTTTTCCCTTCCCGTGGATAAAGGGATCTTTGGCTTTCCCTCGACTTCCCTCGAGGCTTTCCCATGGGCTGTCCCACGTGCCACCGTGGAGTGAGTCGATCGTCGGCTTGAAAGTCGAGGCATTGCAGGGAAAACAGGATCCCTGGAATGGACTGAGACATCTGGGGGACTCTGGGAATGGTGGCACGACCCTGGAGTTCCTCTCGCCTTTCCTGTGGAGAGCGCCTCCTCTTGAGATGCGACGGAAACGCCGGGAATTCTTTTCCGACCACGCAGGGAAAGGATCCCTCCTCTCGAGCTAGGAGGCGGAAAACGTGGCTCCTCTGGATGTGGGCGGGACTCTCGTGCTTCCTTTCGAGTGGAAACGGGTATGTCGGGAACTTCTTGAGTTGCACAAGGTGTGAAGGACCCTTTGGAAGTTCCAGAGGTTAGGTGTGATTAGCCCGAGAGGCCTCAGCGGAAATGGGCCTCAACTCGCCTGGAGGGGAGAGAACCTCCTGGATTTTCTCGAGTTGCGGCAGGTGCTCTCGACTTACGACGGGGACCTCAGGGACCCGCTCTGGTGGCCTCAGGAAAGGCCAGTCCCCATGAGAGTTGCTCGGGGGCCTCTCGGGATTCCCCTCCCGTCGATGCCGGGGCCTAAGACCTTGTGTGGAGTCGTTCCGGAACCTGAGGATTCCTCTCCAGTGCTGCCATGGATCGTGGGGGTACTTCTGGAGTCTCCCCAGGGGAGTCAGTCCTCGTCTCGAGTGGGGCATGCACGTGCGCTTTCCTCCCGAGCAGTAAACAGCAGTGTCACGCTTCCCTTCGCGTGGATAAAGGGATCAGGGGCTTTTCCCGAGGGCTTTCCACGAGGCTTTCCCACGAGGCTTTCCCACAGGCTGTCCACGTGCCACCGTGGGTGTGAGTCGATCCTCGGCTTGAAAGTCGAGGCAGTGCAGGGAAAACAGATTTCTCTAGAATGGACTGAGACATCTGGGGGACTCTGGAATGGTGGCACGACCCTGCGAGTTCTCTCGCCTTTCCTGTGGAGAGCCGCCTCCTCTTGAGATGCCGACGGAACGCCGGGAATTCTTTCCCCAACACGCAGGGAAAGGATCCTCCTCTCGAACTAGGAGGGAGGAAACGGGGCTCCTCTGGATATGGGGGACTCTCGTGCTTCCTCTCGAGGGAGACGGGTATGTCGGGGACTTCTTTGAGTTGCAGCAAGGGTGAAGGACCTTTGGAAGTTCAGAGTTAGTGTGATTAGCCTCGAGACGCCTCAGCGGAAATGGGCCTCATCTCGCCTGGAGGGGAGAACCTCCTGGATTTTCTCGAGTTGCGGCACGAGCTCTCGACTTACGACGGGGACCTCAGAGACCCGCTCTGGTGGCCTCAGGAAAAGGCAGTCCCCATGCGAGTTGCTCGGGGCCACTCGGGATTCCTCTCCCGTCGAACCGGGCCTAAGACCTTGTGTGGAGTCAGTTCCGGAATCTGAGGATTCCTCTCCAGTGCTGACATGGATCTTGGGGTACTTCTGGAGTCTCCCCAGGGGAGTCAGTCCTCGTCTCGAGTGGGGGCATGCACGTGCGCTTTCCTCCCGAGCTGTGCAGCAGTGTCACGCTTCCCTTCGCGTGGATCAAGGGATCAGGGCTTTCCACGAGGATTTCCCACGAGGCTTTCCCACGAGGCTTTCCCACAGGCCAACCTGCCACCGTGGAGTGAGTCGATCCTCGGCTTGAAATTCGAGGCAGTGCAGGGAAAACAGGTTTCGCTGGAATGGACTGAGACATCTGGGGACTCTGGGAATGGTGGCACTACCCTGGAGTTCCTCTCGCCTTTCCTGTGGAGAGCGCCTCCTCTTGAGATGCGACGGGAACGCCGGGAATTGTTTCCCGACCACGCAGGGAAAGGATCCCTCCTCTCGATCTAGGAGGCTGAAACAGGGCTCCTCTGTATGTGGGCGGGACTCTCGTGCTTCCTCTCGAGTGCAGACGGGTATGTTGGGGATCTTCTTGAGATGCAGCAAGGGTGTGAAGGACCCTTTGGAAGTTCCAGAGGTTAGGTGTGATTAGCCTCGAGTCGCCTCAGGGGAAATGGGCCTAAACTCGCCTGGAGGGGAGAACCTCCTGGATTTTCTCGAGTTGCGGCAGGGTGCTCTCGACTTACGACGGGACCTCAGGGACCTGCTCTGGTGGCCTCAGGAAAGGCCCAGTCCCCATGCGAGTTGCTCGGGGGCCTCTCGGCGATTCTCTCCCGTCGATGCCGGGGCCTAAGACCTGGTGTGGAGTGGGTGCCGGAACCTGAGCATTCCTCTCCAGTGCTGACATGGATCTTGGGGTACTTCTGGAGTCTCCCCAGGGAGTCAGTCCTCGTCTCGAGTGGGGACATGCACGTGTGCTTTCATCCCGAGCTGTAGCAGCGGTGTCACTTTTCCCTTCCCGTGGATAAAGGGATCTTTGCTTTCCCTCTTTCCCTCGAGGCTTTCCCATGGCTGTCCCACGTGCCACCGTGGAGTGAGTCGATCGTCGGCTTGAAAGTCGAGGCATTGCAGGGAAAACAGGATTTCCCTGGAATGGACTGAGACATCTGGGGGACTCTGGAATGGGTGGCACGACCCTGGAGTTCCTCTCGCCTTTCCTGTGGAGAGCGCCTCCTCTTGAGATGCGACGGAAACGCCGGAATTCTTTCCCGACCACGCAGGGAAAGGATCCCTCCTCTCGAGCTAGGAGGCGGAAACGTGGCTCCTCTGGATGTGGGCGCGGACTCTCGTGCTTCCTTTCGAGTGGAAACGGGTATGTCGGGGAACTTCTTGAGTTGCACCAAGGTGTGAAGGACCTTTGGAAGTTCCAGAGGTTAGGTGTGATTAGCCCGAGAGGCCTCAGCGGAAATGGGCCTCAACTCGCCTGGAGGGAGAACCTCCTGGATTTTCTCGAGTTGCGGCAGGTGCTCTCGACTTACGACGGGGACCTCAGGGACCCGCTCTGTGGCCTCAGGAAAGGCCAGTCCCATGAGAGTTGCTCGGGGGCCTCTCGGGATTCCCCTCCCGTCGATGCCGGGGCCTAAGACCTTGTGTGGAGTCGGTTCCGGAACCTGAGGATTCCTCTCCAGTGCTGCCATGGATCGTGGGGTACTTCTGGAGTCTCCCCAGGGGAGTCAGTCCTCGTCTCGAGTGGGGGCATGCACCGTGCGCTTTCCTCCCGAGCAGTAACAGCAGTGTCACGCTTCCCTTCGCGTGGATAAAGGGATCAGGGGCTTTTTTCCCGAGGCTTTCCCACGAGGCTTTCCCACGAGGCTTTCCCACAGGGCTGTCCCACGTGCCACCGTGGTGTGAGTCGATCCTCGGCTTGAAAGTCGAGGCAGTGCAGGGAAAACAGATTTCTCTAGAATGGACTGAGACATCTGGGGGACTCTGGGAATGGTGGCACGACCCTGGAGTTCCTCTCGCCTTTCCTGCTGAGAGCGCCTCCTCTTGAGATGCCAGCGGGAACGCCGGAATTCTTTCCCGACACGCAGGGAAAGGATCCCTCCTCTCGACTAGGAGGCGGAAACGGGGCTCCTCTGGATGTGGGCGGAACTCTCGTGCTTCCTCTCGAGTGGAGACGGGTATGTCGGGGACTTCTTGAGTTGCAGCAAGGTGTTAAGGACCCTTTGGAAGTTCCAGATGTTTAGGTGTGATTTGCCTCGAGACGCCTCAGCGGAAATGGGCCTCATCTCGCCTGG
>NW_017208599.1:0-3824 GCF_001704415.2 Capra hircus | reverse complement strand
GGGAGGCGGAAACGGGGATTCTCTGGATGAGGGCGGGACTCTCGTGATTCCTTTCAAGTGGAGACGGTATGTCGGGGAACTTCTTGAGTTGCAGCAAGGGTGTGAAGGACCCTTTGTAAGTTCCAGAGGTTAGGGTGATTTGCCTCCAGACGCCTCAGCGGAAATGGGCCTCATCTCCGCCTGGAGGGGAGAACCTCCTGGATTTTCTCGAGTTGTGGCAGGTGCTCTCAACATATGACGGAGACCTCAGGGAACCCCCTATGGTGTCCTCAGGAAAGGCCAGTCCCCATGCGAGTAGCTCGGGGGCCTCTCGGGATTCCACTCCCGTAAATGCCGGGGCCTATGACCTGTGTGTGAAGTCGCTGCCGGAACCTGAGGATTCCTCTCCAGTGCTGACCTGGATTTGGGGTACTTCTGGAGTCTCCCCAGGGGAGTCAGTCCTCAACTCGAGTGGGGGCATGCACGTGCGCTTTTCCTCTCGAGCTGTAGCAGCAGTGTCATGCTCCCCTTCGCGTGGATCAAGGATCTGTGGCTTTCCCTCGAGGCTTTCCCACGAGGCTTTCCCACAGGCTGTCCCACGTGCCACCGTGGTGTGAGTCGATCCTCGGCTTGAAAGTTGAGACAGTGCAGGGAAAACAGGTTTCCCTGGAATGGATTGAGACATCTGGGGGACTCTGGGAATGGTGGCACGACCCTGGAGTTCCTCTCGCCTTTCCTGTGGAGAGTGCCTCCTCTTGAGATGCGTCGGGAACGCCGGGAATTTTTCCTGAACAGGCAGGGAAAGGATCCCTACTCTCGAGCTAGGAGGCGGAAACGGGGCTCCTCTGGATGTGGGGGACTCTCGTGCTTCCTCTCGAGTGGAGACGGGTATTTTGGGGATCTTCTTGAGTTGCAGCAAGGGTGTGAAGGACCCATAGGACGTTCCAGAGGTTAGGTGTGATTAGCCTCGAGACGCCTCAGAGGAAATGGGCCTCATCTCGCCTGGAGGGAGAACCTCCTGGATTTTCTCGAGTTGCGGCAGGTGCTCTCGACTTACGACGGGGACCTCAGGAACCCGCTCTGGTGGCCTCAGGACAGGCCAGTCCCCATTCGTGATGCTCGGTGGTCTCTCGGGATTCCTCTCCCGTCGATGCCCGGGCCTAAGACCTTGTGTGGAGTCAGTCCCGGAACCTGAGGATTCCTCTCCAGTGCTGACATGGATCTTGGGTACTTCTGGAGTCTCCCCAGGGGAGTCAGATCTCGTCTTGAGTGGCGGCATGCACGTTCGCTTTCCTCCCGAGCTGTAGCAGCATTTTCAAGCTTCCCTTCGAGTGGATCAAGGCATCTGTGGATTTCCCTCGAGGCTTTCCCACGAGGCTTTCTCTCGAGGCTTTCCCACAGGGCTGTCCCACGTGCCACCGTGGTGTGACTCTAATCCTCGGATTGAAAGTTGAGGCAGTGCAGGGAAAACAGGTTTCCCTGGAATTGACTGAGACATCCGGGGGACTCTGGGAATGATGGCACGACCTGGAGTTCCTCTCACCTTTACTGTTTAGAGCGCCTCCTCTTGAGATGCGATGGGAATGCCAGGAATTCTTTCCCGACCAAGTAGGGAAAGGATCCTCATCTCGAGCTACGAGCCGGAAACGGAGCTCCTCTGGATGTGGCCGGGACCCTCGTGCTTCCTCTTGAGTGGAGACGGGTATGTCGGGGAACTTCTTGATTTGCAGCATGACTGTGAAAGACTCTTTAGAAGTTCCAGAGTTCACGTGTGATTAGCCTCGAGACACCTCAGTGGAAACGGGCCTCATCTCACCTGCAGGGGAGAACCTCCTGGATTTTACCGAGTTGCGGCAGGTGCTCTCGACTTACGACGGGACCTCATGGACCCGCTCTGGTGACCTCAGGAAAGGCCAGTCCCAATGCGAGTTGCTAGAGGTCCTGTCGCTATTCCTCTCCCGTCGATGCCAGGGCCTAAGACCTTGTGTGGAGTTGGGCTGGAACCTGAGGATTCCTCTCCAGGGCTGACATGCATCTTGGGGTATTTCTGGATTCTCACCAGGGGAGTCAGTTCTCGTGTCGAGTAGGGGCATGCACGTGCGCTTTCCTCCCGTGCTGTAGCAGCAGTGTCACGCTTCCCGTCGCGTGGATTAAGGGATCTGTGGCTTTCCCTCGAGGCTTTCCCACGAGGCTTTCCCACAGGGTTGTCACACACGTACCACCGTGGTGTGAGTCGATCCTCGGCGTGAAAGTCGAAGCAGTGCAGGGAAAACAGGATCCTCTGGAATGGACTGAGACATCGGGCACTCTTGGAATGGTGGCACGACCATGAGTTCCTCTCGCCTTTCCTGTGCAGCGCGCGCCTCCTCTTGAGATGCGTCGAAACGTCGGGAATTCTTTCCCGAGGAAGCAGTGAAGGATCCCTCATCTCGAGCTTGGAGGCGAAACGGAGCTCCTCTGGCGGTGGCCGGACCCTCGTGCTTCCTTCTGGAGTGGAGACGGGTATGTCGGGGAACTTCTTGAGTTTTAGCAAGGGTGTTTACGACACTTTGGAAGTTCCAGAGTTTAGGTGTGATTACTCTCGAGACGCCGCAGAGAAAATGGGCCTCATCTCGACTGGAGCAGAGAACTCCTGGATTTCTCTCGAGTTGCGGCAGGTACTCTCGACATACGACCGTGACCTCAGGACAGTGTAGCAGATGTGTCACGCTTCCCATCGCGGGGATCAAGGGATCTGTGGCTTTCCCTCGAGGCTTATCTCACAGGGCTGTCCCACATGCCACCATGGTGTGAGTGGATCCTCGGCGTGAAAGTCGAGGCAGTGCTGGGAAAACGGGTTCCTCTGAAATGGACTGAGACATCTGGGGGACTCTTGAAATGGTGGCACGACCCTGGAGTTCCTCTTGCTTTCCTATTGAGAACCCTTGCTCTTGAGATGCCATGGAAACGCCAAAAAATCTTTCCTGACTAAGCAGGATAGGATCCTTCATCTCGGAAACGGGGTTCCTCTGAATGTGGGCGGGACCTCGTGCTTCCTCTTGTGTGGAGACGGGTATGTCGGGGAACTTCTTGAGTTGCAGCAAGGACCCTTTTTAATTTCCAGAGGTTAGGTGTGATGAGCCTCCAGACACCTCAGAGGAAATGGGCCTCATCCCGCCTGGAGGGGAGAACCTCCTGGATTTTACCCAGTTGCGGCAGGTGCTCTCGAGTTACGACGGGTCCTCAGGGACCCGCTCTGGTGGCCTCAGGAAAGTCCAGTCCCCATGTGAGTTACCAGGGGGCCTCTAGGGATTCCTCTCCCATCGATGCCGGTGCCTAAGACCTTGTGTGGAGTCGGGGCCAGACCCTGAGGATGCCTCTCCAGTGCTGACATGGATCTTGGGGTACTTCTGGAGTCTCACCAGGGGAGTCAGACCTCATCTTCGTGTGGGGGCATGCACCTGCCATTTCCTCACGACCTGCAGGAGCAGTGTCACGCTTGCCGACGTGTGGATCAAGGGATCTGGTCGCTTTCCATTGAGGCTTTCCCACGGGCTTTCCAACAGGGCTGTCCCACGTGCCACAGTGGTGTGAGTCGATCCTCGGTGTGAACGTCGAGGCAGTGCAGGGAAAAACAGTTTCTGCTGGAATGGACTTAGACATCTGGGGACTCTTGGAATGCTGGCAAGGCCCTGAAGTTCCTCTCGTCTTTCCTGTGGAGAGCGCTCCTCTTGAGATGCGGACGGAAGGCGGGAATTCTTTCCGACGACGAAGGGAAAGGATCCCTCTTCTCGAGCTACGAGGCGGAAACGGGCTCAGCTGGATATGGCGGGACTCTGGTGCTTCCTCTCGAGGGGAGACGGGTT
>NW_017208598.1:0-3826 GCF_001704415.2 Capra hircus | reverse complement strand
CTAGCTCGAGAGGAGGGATCCTTTCCCTGCGTGGGTCGGGAAAAATTCCCGGCGTTCCCGTCGCATCTCAAGAGGAGGCGCTCTCCACAGGATAGGCGAGAGGAACTCCAGGGTCGTGCCACCATTCCCAGTGTCCCCAGATGTCTCAGTCCATTCCAGGATACTGTTTTTCCCTGCACTGTCTCGACTTTCAAGCCGAGGGTCGATTCACAGCACGGTGGCACGTGGACAGCCTTGTGGGAAGCCTCATGGGAAGCCTCGTGGGAAAGCCTCTAGGGAAAGCAACAGATCTCTTGTCACCGCGAAGGGAAGCGTGACACTGCTGCTACAGCTCGGGAGGAAAGCCCACGTGCATGCCCCCACTCGAGACGAGGACTGACTCCCCTGGGAGACTCCAGAAGTAACCCATAATCCATGTCTTGCACTGGAGAGGAATGCTCAGGTTCCGGCAGCGACTCCACACAAGGTTTTAGGCCCCAGCATTCGATCGGGAGAGGAAACCCGAGAGGCCCCGAGAGGCCCCCGAGCAACGCGCAAGGGGACTGGCCTTTCCTGAGGCACCAGAGCGGGTCCCTGAGGTCCCCGTCGTAAGTCGAGATCACCTGCCACAACTCGAGAAAATCCAGGACGTTCTCCCCTCCAGGCGAGATGAGGCCCATTTCCGCTGAGGCGTCTGGGAGGCTAATCACATCTAACATCTGGAACTTCCAAAGGGTCCTTCACACCCTTACTGCAACTCAAGAAGTTCCTCGAAAAACTGGTCTCCACTCAAGAGGAAGCACGAGAGTCCCGCCCACATCCAGCGAAGACCCGTTTCCGCCTCCTAGCTCGAGAGGAGGGATCCTTTCCCTGCGTGGTCGGTAAAAAATTCCCGGCGTTCCTGTCGCAACTCAAGAGGAGGCGCTCTCCACAGGAAAGTCGAGACGAACTCCAGTGTCGTGTCAATATTCCAGATTCCCCCAGAAGTCTCAGTCCATTCCATGGAAAACTGTTTTCCCTGCACTGCCTCGACTTTCAAGTCGAGGATCGACTCACACCAAGGTGGCACGTGGGACAGCCCTGTGGGAAAGCCTCGTGGGAAAACCTCGTGGGAAAGCATCGAGGGAAAGTCCCAGATCCCTTGATCCACGCCAAGGGAAGCGCGACACTGCTGTTACAGCTCGGAGGAAAGCGCACCTGCATGACCCCACTCGAGACGAGGACTGACTCCCCTGGGGAGACTCCAGAAGTACCCCAAGATCCATGTCAGCACTGGAGAGGAATCCTCAGGTTCCGGCACCGATTCCACACAAGGTCTTAGGCCCCGGCTTCGACGGGAGAGGAATCCCGAGAGGCCCCGTGCATCTCGCATGGGACTGGCCTTTCCTGAGGCCACCAGAGCGGGTCCGTGAGGTCCCAGTCGTAAGTCGAGAGCACCTGCCACAACTCGAGAAAATCCAGGAAGTTCTCCCTCCAGGCGAGATGAGGCCCATTTCCGCTGACCGTCTGGAGGCTAATCATATCTAACCTCTGGAACTTCCAAAGGGTCCTTCACACCTTTATTGCAACTCAAGAAGTTCCTCGACAAACCGGTCTCCACTCGAGAGTAAGCACGAGATTCCGCCCACATCCAGCAGAGACCCGTTTCCGCCTCCTAGCTCGAGAGGAGGGATCCTTTCCCTGCGTGGTCGGGAAAGAATTCCCGGCGTTCCCGTTTCACATCTCAAGAGGAGGCGCTCTCTACAGGAATGGCGAGAGGAACTCCAGGGTCGTGCCACCATTCCCAGAGTCTCCCAGATGTCTCAGTCCATTCCAGGGAAACCTGTTTTCCCTGCACTGTCTCGACTTTCTAGCCGAGAATGGACTCACACCGCGGTGGCACGTGGGACATCCCTGTGGGGAAAACCTCGTGGGAAAGCCTCGTGGGAAAGCCTCGTGGGAAAGCCACAGATCCTTGATCCACGCGAAGGAAGCGTGACACTGCTGCTACAGCTCGGGAGGAAAGCGCACGTGCGTGCATGCCCCCACACCAGACGAGGACTGACTCCCCTGGGGAGACTCCAGAAGTACCCCAAGATCCATGTCAGCACTGGAGAGGAATCCTCAGGTTCTGGCACCGACTCCACACAAGGTCTTATGCCGGTGTCCAGCCCCGGTGGATCCAGGGAATTCGAAGGGTGGACGGCGTTGGCGTGGAAAGACTTGTTTATTTATTAATGTAAGATTAGATTAGCAAACTATAGTGTAGTAAGAAGATTAAGTGGAGGAAGAGGGCTGAATAGCTTGGTTTACGCGGACGGCCAATAAAATTCCAGACAAGGAATTTGCACCACCTACGTTGGGCCACCGGCGCCCGCTTGAATATCTAAGGGTGCCTCGCCTTAAGCTCCCTTTCGTGCGGGTCTTAACAGCCAGGCCAAGTAAGTAGACCTGGCGAGCCTCCGCACTCCATGTGGAGATTCAGCCTGAAGTTATAGTAAAGAGCAGAGAGAAGGAAAGGTAGAGAAGAAGAAAGAGAGAGAAAGACACGGGGGGAGCCAGAGTCCCAGGAAACCAGGCTGAGAGACTAGTTCGAGAAGCTGGTCCGAGAAACTGGCCCCCGGCCCCTGGCCTCCTCCTTTATTGTTCAGAAGGTCTTTTATACTTTTGATAATACATGAAGATCAATGGATAACCCAAAATTATGTAGTGTTCCCAACCCAGATTCTTTCTGTATATCATTTTGTATACAAAAGGTCTCAGGTGATTTACATTATCTTCTGGCCAAGAGGCTTGTTAACACTTTTTGGCTCTCTTCCTTAATGAATGTTAATTTTGTTTCCCCTGAAGTGTTTTTCTTTAATCTGCATCTCCTTAAAGCATTAAAGTTACATCTCTATAGAACAAAGGTGCAGTGGGTTATAACAAAGAAAGTACTTAACTCAAAGATCTAATGTTGCTAATACCAGGTCTACTACTTGTTTTTCACCATACCAACTATATCTAAAAATAAAGATATGAAAATTTGGCAGCAAGCATTGACCCAAAAAATGAAACTTTTTTAATCAGTCCTATTCTAAAGATTCTGACTCCTCGGAAGCTCCTGCATTCCTACGATGTTTTAAGCTTCCTGTGCTCCTGCGGTCAGGAGGCCTCAAACAATCACAAGGCAGCTGTACGAGTCCTACAGGCAGGATAGAAAGCCATCAGAGGTTTTTGGATTGAAACACTCTTTCAAATGCAGAAGACTAACGCCCTGAATTGACTTTTTCCAGAAAAGTTCAGAAGAGTGAAAAAGCAGAGCACAAAAACCGGCCAGATTTTTGTGTGGGGGTACATGCTTAAAAATTTCCAGAGGGGTCCCTGAGTCTGAGCACGCCTTGGGTATGTCAGCTTCCTTTCTCATAACCTTGTCACGGGCGGGCTTCCTCACACTGTCTCCCGGCAGCCTTAGGCCCAGCATCGACGGGAGAGGAATCCCAAGAGGCCCGAGCAACTCGCATGCGGACTGCCTTTCCTGAGGCCACCAGAGCGGGTCCCTGAGGTCCCCGTCGTAAGTCGAGAGCACCTGCCACAACTCGAGAAAATCCAGGAGGTTCTCCCCTCCAGGCGAGATGAGGCCATTTCCGCTGAGGCATCTCGAGGCTCATCACACCTAACCTCTGGAAATTACAAAGGGTCTTTCACACCCTTGCTGCAACTCAAGAAGTTCCCGACATACCCGTCTCCACTCGAGAGGAATCACGAGAGTCCCGCCCTCATCTAGAGGAGCCACGTTTCGCCCTCCTAGCTCGAGAGGCAGGGATCCTTCCCCTGCGTGGTCGAAAGAATTCCCGCATTTCCGTCGCATCTCAAGAGGAGGCGCTCT
>NW_017208597.1:0-3826 GCF_001704415.2 Capra hircus | reverse complement strand
TCCACACAAGATCTTAGGCCCGGCATCGAAGGGAGAGGAATCCTGAGAGGACCGAGCAACTCGCATGAGGACTTGCCTTTCCTGAGGCCACCAGAGCGGGTCCCTGAGGTCCCCGTCACGATCGAGAGCACCTGCGCAACTCGAGAAAAAGGTTTCTTCTCCCTCCAGGCAAGATGAGGCCCTTTTCCGCAGAGGCGTCTCGAGGCTAATCACATCTAATATCTGAAACTTCCAAAGGGTCCTTCACACCATATCTGCAACTCAAGAAGTCCCCGACATACCGTTCCACTCGAGAGGAAGCATGAGAGTCTCGCCCACATCCAGAGGAGCCCCGTTTCCGCCTCCTAGCTTGAGAGGAGGGATCCTCTCCTGCGTGGTCGGGAAAGAATTCCGCGGCGTTCCTTCGCATCTCAAGAGGAGGCGCTCTCCACCGGAAAGGCGAGAGGAAATCCAGGGTCGTGCCACATTCCCAGAGTACCCCAGATGACTCGGTCCATTCCAGGGAAAACTGTCTTCCCTGCAGTGTCTCGACTTTCAAGCGAGGATCGACTCACACCACGGTGGCACGTGGGACAGCCCTGTGGGAAAGCCTCGTGGGAAAGCCTCGCGGGAAAGCCTCCTTGGAAAGCCCCTGATCCTTGATCCAGGCGAAGGGAAGCGCGACACTGCTGCTACAGCTCGGGAGGAAAGCGCACATGCATGCCCCCTCGAGACGAGGACTGACTCCCCTGGGGAGACTCCAGAAGTACCCCAAGATCCATGTCAGACTGGAGAGGAATCCTCAGGTTACAGCACTGACTCCACAGAAGGTCTTAGGCCCAGCATCGACGGGAGAGGAAACCCCGAGAGGCCCCCGAGAAACTCGCATGGAGACTGGTCCTTTCTGAGGCCACCAGAGCGGGTCCAGGGGTTCCGTGGTAAGGCGAGAGCACCTGCCGCAACTCGAGAAAATCCAGGAGGTTCTCTCCTCCAGGCGAGATGAGGCCCATTTCCGCTGAGGCGTGTCGAGGCTATTCACACCTAATCTCTGGAACTTCCAAAGGGTCCTTCACACCCTTGCTGCAACTCAAGAAGTTCCCCGACATACCCGTCTCCACTCGAGAGGAAGCACGAGAGTCCCGCCCACATCACAGGGAGCACCGTTTCCGCCTCCTAGCTTGAGAGGAGGGATCCGTTCCCTGCGTGGTCGGGAAAGAATTCCCGGTGTTCCGTCGCATCTCAAGAGGAGGCGCTCTCCACAGGAAAGGCGAGAGGAACTCCAGGGTCATGCCACATTCCCAGAGTCCCCCAGATGTCTCAGTCCATTCCAGGGAAACCTGTTTTCCCTGCACTGCCTCGACTTTCAAGCCGAGGATCGACTTACAACACGGTGGCACGTGGGACAGCCCTGTGGGAAAGCCTCGTGGGAAAGCCTCGAGGGAAAGCCACAGATCCTTGATCCACGCGAAGGGAAGCGTGACACTGCTGCTACAGCTCGGAGGAAAGCGCACGTGCATGCCCCACTCGAGACGAGGACTGACTCCCCTGGGGAGACTCCAGAATTACCCCAAGATCCATGTCAGCACTGGAGAGGAATCGTCAGTTTCCGGCACTGACTTCTCGCAAGGTCTTAGGCCCCAGCATCAACGGGAGAGGAATCCTGAGAGGCCCCTAGCAACTCGCATGGGGACTGGCCTTTCCCGAGGCCACCAGAGCGGGTCCCTGAGGTCCCAGTCGTAAGTCGAGAGCACCTGCCGCATCTCGAGAAAATCCAGGAGGTTCTCCCTTCCAGGCGAGATGAGGCCAATTTCCGCTAAGGCGTCTCGAGGCTAATCACACCTAACCTATGGAACTTCCAAAGGGTCCTTCACACCCTTGCTGCAATTCAAGAAGTTCCCCGACATACCAGTCTCCACTCGAGAGGAAGCACGAGAGTCCCGCCACATCCAGAGGAGCCTAGTTTCCGCCTCATGGCTCGAGAGAAGGGATCCTTTCACTCGTGGTCGGGAAAGAATTCCGGCATTTCCCTCGCATCTCAAGAGGAGGCGCTCTCCACAGGAAAGGCGAGAGGAACTCCAGGGTCGTGCCACCATTCCCAGAGTCCCCCAGATGTCTCAGTCCATTCCAGGGTAAACTGTTTTCCCTGCACTGCCTCGACTTTCAAGCGAGGATCGACTTACACAACGGTGACACGTGGTCAGCCCTGTGGGAAAGCTCGTGGGAAAGCTCGTGGGAAAGCCTCCTGGGAAGCCTCGAGGAAAGCCACAGATGCTTTGATCCACACGAAGGGAAGCGTGACACTGCTGCTTCAGCTCGGGAGGAAAGCAACGTGCATGCCCCCACTCGAGACGAGGACTGACTCCCCTGGGGAGACTCCAGAAGTACCCCAAGATTCATGTCAGCACTGGAGAGGAACCCTCACTTTACGGCACGACTCCACAAAGGTCTTAGGCCCCAGCATCGACGGAGAGGAATCCGTGAGTCTCCCCGAGCAACTCGAATGGGGACTGGCCTTTCCTGAGGCACCAGAGCGGTCCCTGAGGTCCCCGTCGTAGGTCGAGAGCACCTGCAGCAACTTGAGGAAATCCAGGAGGTTCTCCCTTCCAGGCGAGATGAGGACCATTTCTGCTGAGGTGTCTCAAGGCTAATCACACCTAACCTCTGGAACTTCCAAAGGGTCCTTCACACCTTGCTGCAACTCAAGAAGATCCCATCATACCGTCTCCACTCGAGAGGAAGCACGAGAGTCCCGCCACATTCAGAGGAGCCCCGTTTCCGCCTCCTTGCTCGAGAGGAGGTATCTTTTCCCTCAGTGATCGGAAACATTCCCAGTGTTCCTGGCGCATCTAAAGAGGAGGCGATCTCCACAGGAAAGGCGAGAGGACACCAGGGTCGTGCCACCATTCCCAGAGTCCCCCAGATGTCTCAGCCATTCCAGGAAACCTGTTTTCCCTGCACTGCCTCGCCTTTCAAGCCGAGGATCGACCCACACCACGGTGGCACGTGGGACAGCCCTGTGGGAAAGCCTCGTGGGAAGCCTCAGGGAAAGCCACAGTTGCTTTGATCAACGCGAAGGGAAGCGTGACACTGCTGCTGCAGCTCGGGAGGAAAGCACACGTGCATGCCCACTCGAGACGACGAAAGACTCCCCCTGGGGAGACTCCAGAAGTAGCCAAGATCCATGTCAGCACTGGAGAGGAATCTCAGGTTGGTGCACCAACTCCACTCAAGGTCTTAGGCCCGGCATCGACGGTAGAGGAACCCCGAGAGGCCCCCGAGCAACTAGCATGGGGACTGGCCCTTCCTAAGGCCACAGAGCGGGTCCCTGAGGTCCCGTCGTAAGTCGAGAGCACGTGCAGCAACTCGAGAAAATCCAGGAGGTTCTCCCCTCCAGGCGAGATGAGGCCGATTTCCGCTGAGGGCGTCTCGAGGCTAATCACACCTAACGTCTGAACTTCCAAACGTCCTTCACACCCTTGCTGCAACTCAAGAAGTTCCCCACAACCCCGCCAACTCAAGAGGAAGCACGAGAGTCCCGCCCACATCCAGAAGAGCCCTGTTTCCTCCTCCTAACTCGAGAGGAGGGATCCTTTCCCTGCGTGTTCGGGAAAGAAATCCGGCGTTCCCGTCTCGCATCTCAAGAGGAGGCGTCTCCACAGAAGGCGAGAGGAACTCCAGGGTTGTGCCACCATTCCCAGAGTCCCCAGATGTCTCAGTCCATTCCAGGGAAACCTGTTTTCCTGCACTGCCTCGACATTCAAGCGAGGATCGACTCACATCACGGTGGCCACGTGGACAACCATGTGGCAAAGCCTCGTGTGAAAGCCTCCAGGGAAAGCCACAGATC
>NW_017208596.1:0-3826 GCF_001704415.2 Capra hircus | reverse complement strand
CTCCCGTTTTAGCAGCAGTGTAACGATCCCTTCGCTGGAAAAAGGGATCTGGATTCCCTCGAGGCTTTCCCACGAGCTTCACACGAGGCTTTCCCACAGGGGCTGTCCCACGTGCCACCGTTGTGTGGTCGATCCTCGGCTTGAAAGTCGAGGCAGGGGAAAACAGGGAATGGACTGAGACATCGGACTCTGGGAATGGTGGCACGACCCTGGAGTTCCTCTCGCTTTTCCTTTGGAGAGCGCCTCCTCTTGAGATGCGACGGGGAACGCCGGGAAAATCTTTCCGACACGCAGGAAAGGATCCCTCCTGTCGACCTAGGAGCGGAAACGGGGCCTCCTCTGGATGTGGGCGGGACTCTCGTGCTTCCTCTCGAGTGGAGATGGTATATCGGGGAACTTCTTGAGTTGCAGCTAGGGTGTGAAGGACCCTTTGGAAGTTCCAGAGTTTAGGTGTGATTAGCCTCTAGTTGCCTCAGCGGAAATAGGCCTCATCGCGCCTGGAGTGGAGAACCTCCTGGATTTTCTCGAGTTGCGGCAGGTGCTCTCGACTTACGATGGGGACTTCAGGGACCCGCTCTCGTGGCCTCAGAAAGGCCAGTCACCATGCGAATTGCTCGAGGGCCTCTCGGGATTCCTCTCCCGTCGATGCTGGGCCTAAGACCTTCTGTGGACTCAGTGCCGGAACCTGAGGATTCCTCTCCAGTGCAGACATGGATCTTTGGGAACTTCTGGATTCTCCCCAGGGCAGTCAGTCCTCGTCTCGAGTGGGGGCATGCACGTCGCTTTCCTCCCGAGCTGTAGCAGTAGTGTCGCGCTTCCCTTCGCGTGGATCAAGGATCTGTTCTTTCCCTCGAGGCTTTCCCATGAGGCTTTCCACAAGGCTCTCCCACGTGCCACCGTGGTGTGAGTCGATCCTCCGCTTGAAATCGAGACAGTGCAGGGGAAAAAGGTTTCCCTGGAATGGACTGAGACATCCGGGGGACTCTGGGAATGGTGGCACGACCCTGGAGTTCCTCTCACCTTTCCTGTGGAGAGCGCCTCCTCTTGAGATGCAACGGGAACGCCGGGAATTCTTTCCCGACCACGCTGGAAAGGACCCCTCCTCGAGCTAGGAGGCGGAAACGGGGCTCCTCTGGATGTGAGAGGGACTCTCGTGCTTCCTCTCGAGTGGAGACGGGTATGTCGGGAACTTCTTTAGTTGCAGCAAGGTGTGAAGACCCTTGGGAAGAAGTTCCAGATGTAAGATGTGATTAGCCTCGAGACGCCTCAGCGGAAATGGGCCTCATCTCGCCTGAGGGGAGAACCTCCTGGATTTTCTCGAGTTGCGGCAGGTGCTCTCGACTTACGATGGGGACCTTTAGGGACCCGGTCTGGTGGCCTCAGGAAAGGCCAGTCCCCATGCGAGTTGCTCTGGGGCCTCTCGGGATTCCTCTACCGTAGATGCCGGGGCCTAAGACCTTGTGTGGAGTCGGTGCCGGAACCTGAGGATTCCTCTCCAGTGCTGACATGGATCTTGGGGTACTTCTGGAGTCTCCCCAGGGGTGTCAGTCCTCGTCTCGAGTGGGGCCATGCACGTGCGCTTTCCTCCCGAGCTGTAGCAGCAGTGTCACGCTTCCCTTCGCGTAGATCAAGGGATCTGTGGCTTTCCCTCGAGGCTTTCCCACGAGGCTTTCCCACGAGGCTTTCCACAGGGCTTTCCACGTGCACGGTGGTGTGAGTCGATCCTCGGCTTGAAAGTCAACGCAGTGCAGGGAAAAAAGTTTTGCCTGGAATGTACTGAGACATCTGGGGGACTCAGGGAATGGTGGCACGACCCTGGAGTTCCTCTCGCCTTTCCTGTGGAGAGCGCCTCCTCTTGAGATGCGACGGGAACGCCGGGAATTCTTTCCCGACCACGCAGGAAAGGATCCCTCCTCTCGAGTTAGCAGGCGGAACGGGGCCACTCTGGATATGGGCGGGACTCTCGGATTCCTCTTGAGTGGAGACGGGTATGTCGGGGAACTTCTTGAGTTGCAGCAAGGGTGTGAAGGACCCTTTGGAAGTTCAAGAGTTAAAGCGTGATTACCTCCTAGTTGCCTCAACGGAATGGGCCTCATCTCGCCTGGAGGGGAGAATCTCCTGGATTTTCTCGAGTTGCGACAGGTGCTCTCGACTTACGATGGGGACTTCAGGGACCCGCTCTGGTTGCCTCATGAAAGGCCAGTCCCCATGGGAGTTACTCGGGGCCTCTCGGGATTCCTCTCCCGTCGATGCCAGGGCCTAAGACCTTGTGTGGAGTCGGTGACGGAACCTGAGGATTCCTCTCCAGTGCTGACATGGATCTTGGGGTACTTCTGGAGTCTCCCCAGGGGAGTCAGTCCTTGTCTCGAGTGGGGGCATGCACGTGCGCTTTCCTCCCCAGCTGTTGCAGCAGTGTCACGATTCCCTTCAAGTGGTCAAGGGATCATTGGCTTTCCCTCGAGGCTTTCCCACAGGGCTGTCCCACAGGGCTGTTCCACGTGCCACCGTGGTGTGAGTCGATCCTCGGCTTGAAAGTCGATGCAGTGCAGGGAAAACAGGTTTCCCTGGAATGTACTGAGACATCTGGGGGACTCTGGGAATGGTGGCACGACCCTGGAATTCCTCTCGCCTTTCCTGTGGAGAGCGCCTCCTCTTGAGATGCGACGGGAATGCCGGGAATTCTTTCCCGAGCACGCAGGGAAAGGATCCTCCTCTCGAGCTAGGAGGCGGAATCTGGGCTCCTCTGGATGTGTGTGGGACTCTCGTGCTTCCTCTCGAGTGGAGACGGGTATATCGGGGAACTTCTTGAGTTGCAGCAAGGGTGTGAAGGACCCTTTGGAAGTTCCAGAGGTCTGGTGTGATTAGCCTCAGGACGCCTCAGCGGGAATGGGCCTCATCTCGCCTGGAAGGTAGAACCTCCTGGATTTTCTCGAGTTGTGGCAGGTGCTCTTAGACTTATGACGGGGACCTCAGGACGCGCTCTGGTGGCCTCGGGAACGGCCATTTCCTTTGCGAGTTACTCGGGGGCCACTCGGGATTCCTCTCCGTCGATGCAGGGCCTAAGACCTTGTGTGGAGTCGGTGCCAAAACCTGAGGATTCCTCTCCAGTGCTGACATGGATCTTGGGGTATTCTGGTCTCCCCAGGGGAGTCAGTCCTCGTCTCGAGTGGGGCATGCAAGTGCACTTTCCTCCCGAGCTGTAGCAGTAGTGTCGCGCTTCCCTTCGCGTGGATCAAGGGATCTGTGTCTTTCCCTCGAGGCTTTCCCATGAGGCTTTCCCACAAGGCTCTCCCACGTGCCACCGTGGTGTGAGTCGATCCTCCGCTTGAACATCGAGACAGTGCAGGGAAAACAGGTTTCCTGGAATGGACTGAGACATCCGGGGGACTCTGGGAATGGTGGCACGACCCTGGAGTTCCTCTCACCTTTCCTGTGGAGATCGCCTCCTCTTTGAGATGCAACGGGAACGCCGGGAATTCTTTCCCGACCACGCTGGGAAAGGATCCCTCCCCTCGAGCTAGGAGGCGGAAACGGGGCTCCCCTGGATGTGGAGGGACTCTCGTGCTTCCTCTCGAGTGGAGACGGGTATGTCAGGGAACTTCTTGACTTGCAGCAAGAGTGTGAAGGACCCTTTGGAAGTTCCAGATGTAAGATGTGATTAGCCTCGAGACGCCTCAGCGGAAATAGCCTCAGGACGCCTCAGCGGGAATGGGCCTCATCTCGCCTGGAAGGTAGAACCTCCTGGATTTTCTCGAGTTGTGGCTGGTGCTCTAGACTTATGACGGGGACTCAGGGACGCGCTCTGGTGGCTCGGGGAACGGCCATT
>NW_017208594.1:0-3829 GCF_001704415.2 Capra hircus | reverse complement strand
CTGACTCCCCTGGGGAGACTCCAGAAATACCCCAAGATCCATGTCAGCACTGGAGAGGAATCCTCAGGTTCCGGCACCGACTCCACACAAGGTCTTAGGCCCCCGGCATCTACGGAGAGGAATCCCGAGAGGCCCCAGGGCAACTCGCATGGGGACTGGCCTTTCATGAGGCCACCAGAGCGGGTCCCTGAGGCCTTCATCGTAAGTCGAGAGCACCTGCCCACAACTCGAGAAAATCCAGGAGGTTCTCCCCTCCAGGCGAGATGAGGCCCATTTCCGCTAAGGCAACTAGGGGGTAATCACACTTTAACTCTGGAACTTCCAAAGGGTCCTTCACACACTTGCTGCAACTCAAGAAGTCCCCGACATACCCGTCTCCACTCAAGAGGAATCCGAGAGTCCCGCCATATCCAGAGTGGCCCCGTTTCCGCCTGCTAGCTCGAGAGGAGGGATCCTTCCCCTGCGTGGTCGGGAAAGAATTCCTAGCGTTCCCGTCGCATCTCAAGAGGAGGCGCTCACCACAGGAAAGGCGAGAAGAACTCCAGGATCCAGGCCCCATTCCCTGAGTCCCCCAGATGTGTGTCAGTCCATTCCAGGGAAACCTGTTTTCCCTGCACTGCCTCGACTTTCAAGCCGAGGATCGACTCACATCGCGGTGGCACGTGGGACAGCCCTGTGGGAAAGCCTCGTGGGAAAGCCTCACGGGAAATCCTCGGGAAAGCCTCAAGGAAAGCCACAGATCCCTTGATCCACGCGAAGGGAAGCGTGACACTGCAGCTACAGCTCTGGAGGAAAGCGCACGTGCATGCCCCCACTCGAGACGAGGACTGACTCCCCTGGGAGACCCAGATGTACCCAAGATCCATGTCATCCCTGGAGAGGAAAACCTCAGGTTGCGGCACCGACTCACACAAGGTCTTAGGCCCTTGCATCGCCCGGAGGGAATCTGAGAGGCCCCGAGCAACTCGCAAGGGACTGGCCTTTCCTGAGGCCACCAGAGCGGGCCCTGAGGTCCCCGTCGTAAGTCGAGAGCACCTGCCGCACCTCGAGAAAATCCAGGAGGTTTCCCCTCCAGGAGAGATGAGGCCCATTTCCGCTGAGGCGTTTCGAGGCTAACCACACCTAACCTCTGGAACTTCAATAGGGTCCTTCACAAACCTTGCTGCAACTCAAGAAGTTCCCGAAATCCCGTCTCCACTCGAGAGGAAGCACGAGAGTCCCACCCACATCCAGAGGAGCCCCGTTTCTGCCTCCTACCTCGAGAGGAGGGATCCTTTCCCTGCGTGGTCCGGAAAGAATTCCCGGCGTTCCCGTCGCATCTCAAGAGGAGGCGCTCTCCACAGGAAAGGCGAGAGGAACTCCAGGGTGGTGTCCACCATTCCCAGAGCCCAAAGATGTCTCAGTCCATTCCAGGAAATCATGTTTTTCCCTGCACTGCCTCGACTTCCTAGCCGAGGATCGACTCACACCACGGTGGCACGTGGGACAGCCCTGTGGGTAAGCCACGTGGGAAAGCCTCGAGGGAAAGCCACAGATCCCTTGATCCCACGCGAAGGAAAGCGTGACACTGCTGCCTACTGCTCGGGAGGAAAGCGCAGGTGCATGCCCCCACTCTAGACGAGGACTCACTCCCCTGGGGAGACTCCAGAAGAACCCCAAATCTATGTCAGCACTGGAGAGGAATCCTAAGTTCCCGGCCTCGAATCCACACAAGGTCTTAGGCCCCGGCATCGACGGGAGAGGAATCCCGAGAGGCCCCGAGCAACTCCCATGGGGACTGGCCTTTCCTGAGGCCACCAGAGCGAGTCTCTGAGCTCCCCGTCGTAAGTCGAGAGCACCTGCTGCAACTCGAGAAAATCCAGGAGGTTCTCCCCTCCAGGCGAGATGAGGCCAATTTCCGCTGAGGCGTCTCACGGCTTATTACACCTAACCTCTCGAACTTCAAAAGGGTCCTTCACTCCCTTGCTGCAACTCAAAAAGTTCCCCAACATTCCCGTCTACACTCGAGAGGAAGCACGAGAGTCCCCGCCCACATCCAGAGGAGCCCCGTTTCCGCCTCCTACCGCGAGAGGTGGGATCCTTTCCCTGCGTGGTCGGGAAAGAATTCCCGGCGTTCCTGTCGCATCTCAAGAGGAGGCGCTCTCCACAAGAAAGGCGAGAGGAACTCCAGGGTCGTGCCACCCATTGCCAGGGTGCCCAGATGTCTCACTCCATTCCAGGGCAACCTGTTTTCCCTGCACTGCCTCGACTTTCAAGCCGAGGATCGACTCGCACCACGGTGGCACGTGGGACAACCCTGTGGGAAAGCCTCCGTGGGAAAGCTCGTGGGAAAGCCTCGAGGGAAAGCCACAGATCCCTTGATCCACGCGAAGGAAGTGTGACACTGCTGCTACAGTTGGAGAGGAAAGCGCCCGTGCATGCCCCCACTCGAGACGAGGACTGACTCCCCTGGGAAGACTCCAGAAGTACCTCAAGATCCATGTCAGCACTGGAGAGGAATCCTCAGGTTCCGGCACCGACTCCACACAAGGTCTTAGGCCCGGCATCAACGGAGAGGAATCCTGAGAGGCCCCGAGCTACTCGCATTGCCCTGGCCTTCCCTGAGGCCAGCACAGCGGCTCCATGTGATCCCCGTCGTAAGTCGAGAGCACCTGCCGCAACTCGAGAAAATCCAGGAGGTTCTCCCCTCCAGGCCAGATGAGGCCATTTCCGCTGAGGCGTCTCGAGGCTAATCACACCTAACCTCTGGAACTTACAAAGGGTCCTTCACACCCTTGCTGCAACTCAAGAAGTTCCCTGACATACCAGTCTCCACTCGAGAGGAAGCACGAGAGACCCGCCCTCATCCAGAGGTGCCGCGTTTCCGCCTCCTAGTTCGAAGAAGGGATCCTTTCACTGCGTGTTCGGGAAAGAATTCCCGGCGTTCCCGTCGCAACTCATGAGCAGCCGCTCTCCACAGGAAAGGCGAGAGAACTCCAGGGTCCTGTCACCATTCCAGAGTCCCCCCCAGATGTCTCAGTCCTTTCCAGGGAAACCTGTTTTTCCTGCACTGCCTCGACTTTCAAGCTGAGGATCCACTCACACCACGGTGGCACGTGGGACAGCCCTGTGGGAAAGCCTCGTGGGAAAGCCTCGTGGGAAAGCCTCGAGGGAAAGCCACAGATCCGTTGATCCACGCGAAGGGAAGCATGACACTGCTGCTACAGCTCGGGAGGAAACGCACGTGCATGCCCCCACTAGAGACGAGTACTGACTCCCTGGGGAGACTAAAGAAGCAACTCAAGATCCATGTCAGCACTGGAGAGGAATCCTCAGGTTCCGGCACCGACTCCACACAAGGACTTAGGCCCTGAATCGACGGGGAGAGGAATCCCGAGAGGCCCCCCGAGCAACTCGCATGGGGACTGACCTTTCCAGAGGCCACCTGAGTGGGTCCCTGAGGTTCCTGTCGTAAGTCGAGAGCATCTGCCGCAACTCGCGAGAAAATCCAGGAAGTCCCCTCCAGGCGAGATGAGGACCATTTCCGCTGAGGCGTCTCGAGGCTAATCACACCTAACCTCTGGAACTTCCAAAGGGTCCTTCACACCCTTGCTGCAACTCAAAAAATTCCCGACATATCCGACTCCACTCGAGAGGAAGCACGAGAGTCCCACCCACATCCAGAGGAGCCCCGTTTCTGCCTCCTACTCGAGAGGAGGATCCTTTCCCTACGTGGTCCGGAAAGAATTCCCGCGTTCCCGTCGCATCTCAAGAGAGGCGCTTCCACAGGAAAGGCGAGAGGAACTCCAGGGTCGTGCCACCATTCCCAGGGTCCCTCCATTCCAGGGCA
>NW_017208593.1:0-3829 GCF_001704415.2 Capra hircus | reverse complement strand
CTCCCCTCCAGGCGAGATGAGGGCCATTTCCGCTGTGGCGTCTCCAGGCAAATCACACCTAACCTCTGGAACTTCCAAAGGGTCCTTCACACCCTTGCTGCAACTCAAGAAGTTCCCCAACATACCCGTCTCCACTCGAGAGGAAGCTCGAGAGTCACCCACACATCCTGAGGAGTCCCGTTTCCGCCTCCTAACTCGAGAGGAGGATCCTTTCCCTGCGTGCTCGGGAAAGAATTCCTGGCGTTTCCGTCGCCTCTCAAGAGGAGGCGCTCTCCACAGGGAAGGCGAGAGGAACTCCAGGGTCGTGCCACCATTCCCAGAGTCCCAGAGATGTCTCAGTCCATTCCAGGGAAACCTGTTTTCCCTGCACTGCCTCGACTTTCAAGTCGAGGATCGACTCACACCACGGTGGCACGTGGACAGCCCTGTGGGAAAGCCTCGTGGAAAGCCTCGTGGGAAAGCCTCGAGGGAAAGCCACAGATCCCTTTATCCACGCGAAGGGAAGGGCGACACTGCTGCTACAGCTCGGGAGGAATGCGGCACGTGCATGCCCCCACTCGAGACGAGGACTGACTCCCCTGGGGAGACTCCAGAAGTACCCCAAGATCCATGTCAGCACTGGAGAGGAATCCTCAGATTCCGGGCAACGACTCCACACAAGGTCTTAGGCCCGGGCATCGACGGGAGAGGAATCCCGAGAGGCACCAGAGCAACTCGCATGGGGGACTGGACTTTCCTGAGGCCACCAGGGCGGGTCCCTGAGGTCCTCGTCATAAGTCGAGAGCACCTGCCGCAACTCGAGAAAATCCAGGAGGTTCTCTCCTCCAGGCGAGATGAGGCCCATATCCGCCGAGGCATCTCGAGGCTAATCACTTCTAACATCTGGAACTTCCAAAGCGTCCTTCACACCCTTGCTGTAACTCAAGAAGTTCCGCGACATACCCGTCTCCACTCGAGAGGAAGCACGAGAGTCCCGCCCACATCCAGAGGAGCCCCGTTTCCGCCTCCTAGCTCGAGAGGAGGGATCCTTTCCCTGCGTGGTGGGGAAAGAATTCCCGCGTTCCGGTCGCAACTCAAGAGGAGGTCCTCTCCACAGGAAAGGCGAGAGGAATTCCAGGGTCGTGCCACCATTTCCCAGAGTCCCCCAGATGTCTCAGTCCATTCCAGGGAAACCTGTTTTCCCTGCACTGCCTCGACTTTCAAGCCGAGGTTCAACTCACACCACGGTGCCACGTGGGACAGCCCTGTGGGAAAGCCACATGGGAAGGCCTGGTGGGAAAGCCCGAGGGAAAGCCGCAGATCCCCTGATCCACGCGAAGGAAAGCGTGACACTGCTGCTACAGCTCGGGAGGAAATCGCACGTGCATGCCTCCACTCGAGACGAGAACTGACTCCCCTGGGGAGACTTCAGAAGTTCCCCAAGATCCATGTCAGCACTGGAGAGGAATCCTCAGGTTCCGGCACCGACTCCACACAAGGTCTTAGGGCCCGGGCATCGACGGGAGAGGTATCCCGAGAGGCCCCCGAGCAACTCGCATGGGGACTGTCCTTTCCTGAGGACCACCAGAGCGGGTCCCTGAGGTCCCCGTCGTAAGTCGAGAGCACCTGCCGCAACTCGAGAAAAATCCAGGAGGTTCTCCCCTCCAGGCGAGATGAGGCCCATTTCCGCTGAGGCATCTCGAGGCTAATCACATCTAACATCTGGAACTTCCAAAGGGTCCTTCACACCCCTTGCTGCAACTCAAGAAGTTCCCCGACATACCCGTCTCCACTCGAGAGGAAGCACGAGAGTGCCGCCCACATCCAGAGGAGCCCCGTTTCCGCCTGCTAGCTCGAGAGGAGGGATCCTTTACCAGCGTGGTCGGGAAAGAATTCCCGGCATTCCCGTCACATCTCAAGAGGAGGCGCTCTCCACAGGAAAGGCGAGAGGAACTCCAGGGTCGTGCCATATTCCCAAAGTCCCCCAGATGTCTCAGTCCATTCCAGGGAAACCTGTTTTCCCTGCACTGCCTCGACTTTCAAGCCGAGGATCGACTCACACAATGGTGGCACGTGGGACATCCCTGTGGGCAAGCCTCGTGGGAAAGCCTCGTGGGAAAGCCTCGAGGGAAAGACACAGATCCCTTGATCCACGGGAAGGGAAAGCGTGACACTGCTGCTACAGCTCGAGAGGAAAGCGCACGTGCATAGCCCACTCGAGATGAGGACTGACTCCCCTGGGGAGACTCCAGAAGTACCCCAAGATCCATGTCAGCACTGAAGAGGAATGCTCAGGTTCCGGCACCGACTCCACACAAGGTCTTAGACCCCGGAATCTACGGGAGAGGAATGCCGAGAGGCCCCAGAGCAATTCGCATGGGGACTGGCCTTTCCTGAGGCCACCTGAGCGGGTCCCTGAGGTCCCCGTATCGTAAGTCGAGAGCACCTGCCTCAACTCGAGAAAATCCAGGAGGTTCTCCAAACCAGGCGAGATGAGGCCCATTTCCCCTGAGGCAACAAGGGGGTAATCACACTTAAACTCTGGAACTTCCAAAGGGTCCTTCACACCCTTGCTGCAACTCAAGAAGTTCCCGACATACCCGTCTCCACTCAAGAGGATCCCAAGGGTCCCGCCCATATCCAGAGTGCCCCGATTCCGCCTGCTAGCTCGAGAGGAGGGATTCTTTCCCTGCGTGGTCGGGAAAGTATTCCTAGCGTTCCCGTCTCATCTCAAGAGTAGGCGCTCTCCACAGGAAAGGCGAGAGGAACTCCACTCTCAAGCCCCATTCCCAGAGTCCCCTGGATGTCTCAGTCCATTCCAGGGAAACCTGTTTTCCCTGCACTGCCTCGACTTTCAATCCGAGGATCGACTCACACCACGGTGACACGTGGGAGAGCCCTGTGGGAAAGCCTCGTGGGAAAGCCTCGAGGGAAAGACACAGATCCGTTGATCCACGCGAAGGGAAGTGAGACACTGCTGCTACAGCTTCGGAGGAAAGCGCACGTGCATGACCCCACTCGAGACGAGGACTGACTGCCCTGGGGAGAATCCAGAAGTACCCCAAGATCCATGTCGGCACTGGAGAGGAATTCTCAGGTTCTGGCACTGAGTCCACACAAGGTCTTAGGACTCAGCATCGACGGGAGAGGAATCCCGATAGGCCCCCGAGCAACTCGCATGGGGACTGGCCTTTCCTGAGGCCACCCACACCGGGTCCCTGAGTTCCCGTCGTACGTCGAGAGCACCAGCCGCAACTCGAGAAAATCCAGGAGGTTCTCCCCTCCAGGCGAGCTGAGACCTATTTCCGCTGTGGTATCTCGAGGCTAATCACACCTTACCTCTGGAACTTCCAAAGGGTCCTTCACACCCTTGCTGCAACTCAAGAAGTTCCCGACATACCCGTCTCCACTCAAGAGGAACCCGAGGGTCCCGCCCATTATCCAGAGTGGCCCGTTTCCGCCTGCTAGCTCGAGAGAAGGCATCCTTTCCCTGCGTGGTTGGGAAAGAATTCCTAGCGTTCCGTCTCATCTCAAGAGTAGGCGCTCTCCACAGGAACGGCGAGAGGAACTCCAGTATCAGGCCCCATTCCCAGAGTCCCCCAGATGTCTCACTCCATTCCAGGGAAACCTGTTTTCCCTGCACTGCGTCGACTTTCAAGCCGAGGATGGACTCACACCGCGATGGCACGTTGGACAGCCCTGTGGGAAAGCCTCGAGGGGAAAGCCACAGATCCCTTGATCCACGCGTAGGGAAGAGTGACACTGCTGCTACAGCTCGGGGAGGAAAGCGCACGTGCATGCCCCCACTCGAGACGAGGACTGACTCCATGGGGAGACTCCAGAAGTACCC
>NW_017208592.1:0-18039 GCF_001704415.2 Capra hircus | reverse complement strand
CCGGGAGAATCCCGCCTACTTGCCTCAGCGGAAATGGGCCGTATCTCGAACCTGGAAGGGGAGAACCTCCTGGATTTTCTGGAGTTGGACGGCAGGTGCTCTCGACTTACGGATGGGGACCTAGGGACCTGCTCTGGTGGCCTCAGGATAAGTCCTAGTCCTCATGCGTGTTTGCTCTGGCTCTCCGGTGATTCTCTCCCGTCGATGCAGGGCCTAAGAACTTGTGGGAGTCGGTGCCGGAACCTGAGGATTACCGCTCCCATTACTCGCGACATGATCTTGGGGCTACTATTGGAGTCTCCCAGGGGAGTCATGTACTCGTCTCGAGTGGGGCCATGGCACGTGCCTTTCCCCGGAGCTGTAGCAGCATGTCCGCGATTCCCTCGCATGGATCAACGGGATCTGTGGCTTTCCCTCGAGGCTTTACCCACGAGGCTCCACAGGGCTGTACCCCGTGCACGTAGGTGTGAGTCGATCCATGCGCTTGAAAGTCGAAGGCAGTGCAGGGAAACAGGTTCCTGGAATGGACTGAGAACTCTGGGGACTCTTGGGAATGGTGGGCAGGACCCTGGAGTTCCTCTCTCTTTCCTGTGGAGAGGCGCTTCCTCTTGAAGATGGGACGGGAAGCAGGGAATTCTTTCCAGACACGCCGGGAAAGGATCCCTCCTCTCTGAGCTAGGAGGGAAACGGGGCTCTGTGATTGGGCGGGACTCTCGTTGCTTCCTCTCGAGTGGAGACGGGTATGTCGGGAACTTTCTTGAGTTGGCAGCAAGGGTGTGAAGAACCTTGGATGTTCCCAGAGGTTAGATGTGATTAGCTTCTGGGACGCCTCAGCGGAAATGGGCCTCATCGCCTGGAGGGAGAACCTCCTGGATTTTCTCGAGTTGCGCAGGTGCTCTCGACTTACGACGGGGACCTCAGGCACCCGCTGCGTTGTGCCACAGGAGAAAGGCCAGTCCCAAGCGAGTTTGCCGGCGCTCTCGGATTTCCTCTCCCATCGAGCCGGGGCCTTAAGACCTGGTGTGCAGTCCCGTGGCCGAAACATGAGGATTCCTCCCTAAGTGTTGGACATGGATCTTGGGGTACTTCTGGAGTCTCTCCAGGGGAGTCAGTCATCGGCTCGAATGGGGGCATGCACGTGCGCTTTCCTCCGGAGCTTTAGCAGCAGTGTGGCGCTTCCCTTCGCGTGGATCAAGGGATCTGTGGCTTTCCCATCGAGGCTTTCCCACAAGGCTTTCCCACGAGGCTTCCCCACAGGGCTGTCCCACGTGCCACCGTGGTGTGAGTCGATCCTCGGCTTGAAAGTCGAGGCAGTGCAGGGAAAACAGGTTTCCCCTGCAATGGCCTGAGAAATCAGGGGGACTCTGGGAATGGGGCCTGATCCTGGAGTTCCTCTCGTCTTTCCTGTGGAGAGCGCCTCCTCTTGAGATGCGATAGGGAATGCTAGGAATTCTTTCCCGACCACGCAGGGAAAGGATCTCCTCCTCTCGAGCTAGCAGTCGGAAACGGGGCCACTCTGGAAATGGGCGGGACTCTCATGTTACTCTTGAGTGGAGACGGGTATGTCGGGGAAACTTCTTGAGTTGCAGCAAGGGTGTGAAGGACCCTTTGGAAGTTCCAGATGTTAGATGTGATTAGCCTCGAGACGCCTCAGCGGAAATGGGACTCATCTCGCCTGGAGGGGAGAACCTCCTGGATTTTCTCGAGTTGCAGCAGGTGCTCTCAACTTACGATGGGGACCTCAGGGACCCGCTCTGGGAGGCCTCAGGAAAGGCCAGTCCCCATGCGAGTTGCTCAGGGGCCTCTCGGGATTCCTCTCCCTTCGATGCCGGTGCCTAAGATCTTGTGTGGAGTCAGTGCCTGGAACCTGAGGATTCCTCTGCAGTGTTGACATGGATCTTGGTGTACTTCTGGAGTCTCTCAGGGCAGTCAGTCCTCTACTCAACTGGGGGCATGCACGTGCGCTTTCCTCCCGATCTGTAGCAGCAGTGTCACGCTTCCCTTCACATGGATCAAGGGATCTGTGGCTTTCCCTCGAGGCTTTCCCACGAGGCTTTCCCACAGGGATGTCCCACGTGCCACTGTGGTGTGAGTCGATCCTCAGTTTGAAAGTCGAGGCAGGGCAGGGAATAAAGGTTTCCCTGGAATGGACTGAGACATCTGGGGACTCTGGGAATGGTGGCACGACCCTGGAGTTCCTCTCTATTTTCCTGTGGAGAGCGCCTCCACTTAAGATGCGTTGGAAACGCCTTGAATTCTTTTCCGACCATGCAGGGAAAGGATCAATCCTCTCGAGCTATGAGGCGGAAACAGGGCTCCTCTGGATGTGGGCGGGACACTCGTGCTTCCTCTCGAGTGGAGACGGGTATGTCGGGGAACTTCTTGAGTTGCAGCAAGGGTGTGAAGGACCCTTTGGAAGTTCCAGATGTTAGATGTGATTAGCCTGGAGACGCCTAAGCGGAAATGGGCCTCATCTCGCCTGGAGGGGAGAACCTCCTGGATTTTCTCGAGTTGCGGCAGGTGGTCTCGACTTACGACGGGGACCTCAGGGACCCGCTCTGGTGGCCTCAGGAAAGGCCAGTCCCCTTGCGAATTGCTCGGGGGCCTCTCAGGATTCCTCTCCCGTCTATGCCGGGGCTTAGATCTTGTGTGGAGTAGGTGCCGGAACCTGAGCATTCCTCTCCAGTGCTGACATGGATCTTGGGGTACTTCTGGAGTCTCCCCAGGGGAGTCAGTCGTCGTCTCGAGTGGGGGAATGCACGTGCGCTTTCCTCCCGAGCTGAAGCAGCAGTGTCACGCTTCCCTTTGCGTGGATCAAGGGGTCAGGGGCTTTCTCTCGAGGCTTTCCCAACGAGGCTTTCCCACGAGGATTTCCCACAGGGCTGTCCCACGTGCCACAGTGGTGTGAGTCGATCTTCGGCTTGAAAGTCGAGGCAGTGCAGGGAAAACAGGTTTCCCTGGAATGGACTGAAACATCTGGGGGACTCTGGGAATGGTGGCACGACCCTGGAGTTCCTCTCGCCTTTCCTGTGGAGAGCGCCTCCTCTTGAGATGCGACGGGAACGCCGGGAATTCTTTCCCGACCAGACAGGGAAAGGATCCCTCCTCTCAAGCTAGGAGGCAGAAACGGGGCTCCTCTGGATGTGGGCGGGACTATCGTGCTTCCTCTCGAGTGGAGACCGGTATGTAAGGGAACGTCTTGAGTTGCAGCAAGGGTGTGAAGGACCCTGTGGAAGTTCCAGAGGTTAGGTGTGATTAGCCTCGAAACGCCTCATCGGAAATGGGCCTCATCTCGCCTGGAGGGGAGAACCTCCTGGATTTTCTCGAGTTGCGGCAGGTGCTCTCGACTTACGACGGGGACTTCAAGGACCGGCTCTGGTGGCCACAGGAAAGTCCAGTCCCCATGCGAGTTGCTCGGGGGCCTCTCGGGATTCCTCTCCCGTTGATGCTGGGGCCTAAGACCTTGTGTGGAGTCAGTGCCGGACCTGAGGATTCCTCTTCAGTGCTGACATGGATCTTGGTGTACTTCTGGAGTCTCCCAAGGGGAGTCAGTCCTCGTCTCGAGTAGAGGCATGCACGTGCTCTTTCCTTCCGAGCTGTAGCAGCAGTGTCGCGCTTCCCTTCGGGTGGATCAAGGGATCAGGGGCTTTCTCTCGAGGCTTTCCAACGAGGCTTTCCCACGAGGCTTTCCCACAGGGCTGTTCCACGTGCCACAGTGGTGTGAGTCGATCCTCGGCTTGAAAGTCGAGGCAGTGCAGGGAAAACAGGTTTCCCTGGAATGGACTGAGACATCTGGGGGACTCTGTGATTGGTGACACGACCCTGGAGTTCCTCTCGCCTTTCCTGTGGAGAGCGCCTCCTCTTCAGATGCGACGGGAACGCCGGGAATTCTTTCCCGACCACGCAGGGAAAGAATCCCACCTCTCGGGCTAGGCGGTGGAAACGGGGCTCCTCTGGATGTGGGAGGGACTCTCGTGCTTCCTCTCGAGTGGAGACGGGTATGTCAGGGGAACTTCTTGAGTGGCAGCAAGGGTGTGAAGGACCCTGTGGAAGTTCCAGATGTTAGATGTGATTAGACTCGAGACGCCATCAGTGGAAATGGTCCTCATCTCGCCTGGAGGGGAGAACGTCCTGGATATTCTCGAGTTGCGGCAGGTGCTCTCAACTTACGACGGGGACCTCAGGGACCCGCTGTGTTGGCCTCAGGAAAGGCCAGTCCCCATGCAAGTTGCTTGGGGTCCTGTCGGGATTCCTCTCCCGTCGATGTCGGGTCCTAAGATCTCGTGTGGAGTCGGTGCTGGAACCTGAGGATTCCTCTCCAGTGCTGACATGGATCTTGGGGTACTTCTGGCGTCTCCCAGTGCAGTCAGTCGTCTACTCGAGTGGGGGCATGCACGTGCGCTTTCCTCCCGAGCTTTAGCAGCAGTGTCACCCTTCCCTTCGCATGGATCAACGGATCTGTGGCTTTCCCTCGAGGCTTTCCCAAGAGGCTTTCCCACAGGGCTGTCCCACGCGCCACCGTGGTGTGAGTCGATCCTTGGCTTGAAAGTCGAGGCAGTGCAGGGAAATCAGGTTTCCCTGGAATGGACTGAGACATCCAGGGGACTCTGGGAATGGTGGCAACGACCCTCGAGTTCCTCTCGCCTTTACTGTGGAGAGCGCCTCCTCTTGAGATGCGACGGGAACGCCGGGAATTCTTTCCCGAACACGCAGGGAAAGGATCCCTCCTCTCGAGGTAGGAGGCGGAAACGGGGCTCCTCTGGATGTGGGCGGGACTCTCGTGCTTCCTCTCGAGTGGAGACGGGTATGTCGGGGAACTTCTTGAGTTGCAGCAAGGGTGTGAATGGACCCTTTGGAAGTTCCAGATGTTAGATGTGATTAGCCTCGAGACGCCTCAGCGGAAATGGGCCTCATCTCGCCTGGAGGGGAGAACCTCCTGGATTTTCTCGAGTTGCGGCAGGTACTCTCGACTTACGACGGGGACCTCAGGGACCCGCTCTGGTGGCCTCAGGAAAGGCCAGTCCCCTTTCGAATTGCTCGGGGCCCTCTCAGGATTCCTCTCCAGTCGATGCCGGGGCCTAAGACCTTGTGTGGAGTCGGTGCCGGAACCTGAGGATTCCTCTCCAGTGCTGACATGGATCCTGGGGTACTTCTGGAGTCTCCCCAGGGGAGTCAGTCCTCGTCTCGAGTGGGGGCGTGCACGTGTGCTTTCCTCCCGAGCTGTAGCAGCACTGTCACGCTTCCCTTCGCGTGGATCAAGGGATCTGTGGCTTTCCCTCGAGGTTTTCCCTCGAGGCTTTCCCACGAGGCTTTCCCACGAGGCTTTCCCACAGGGCTGTCCCACGTGCCACCGTGGTGTGAGTCGATCCTCGGCTTGAACGTCCAGGCAGTGCAGGGAAAACAGGTTTCCCTGGAATGGACTGAGACATCTGGGGGACTCTGGGAATGGTGCCACGACCCTTGATTCCCTCTCGCCTTTCATGTGGAGAGCGCTGCCTCTTGAGATGCCACGGGAACGCCAGGAATTCTTCCCGACCCTGCAGGGAAAGGATCCCTCCTCTCGAGCTAGGAGGCGGTAACGGGGCTCCTCTGGACGTGGGCGGGACGCTCGTGCTTCCTCTCGAGTGGAGACGGGTATGTCCGGGAACTTCTTGAGTTGCCGAAGGGTGTGAAGGACCCTTTGTAAGTTCCAGAGGTTAGGTGTGATTAGCCTTGAAACAGCTCAGCGGAAATGGGCCTCATCTCGCCTGGAACGGAGAACCTCCTGGATTTTCTCAAGTTGCGGCAGGTGCTCTGGACTTAGGACGGGGAACACAGGGACCCGCTCTGGTGGCCCCAGGAAAGGCCAGTACCCATGCGAGTTGCTCGGGGGCCTCTCGGGATTCCTCTCCCTTCGATACCGGGGCCTAAGACCTTGTGTGGAGTCGGTGCCGGAACCTGAGGATTCCTCTCCAGTGCTGACATGGATCTTGGGGTACTTCTGGAGTCTCCCCAGGGGAATCAGTGCTCGTCTCGAGTGGGGGCATGCACGTGCGCTTTCCTCCCGAGCTGTAGCAGCAGTGTCACGCTTCCCTTCGCGTGGATCAAGGGATCTGTGGCTTTCACCACGAGGCTTTCCCACGAGGCTTTCCCACAGGGCTGTCCCACGTGCCACCGTGGTGTGAGCCGATCCTCGGCTTGAAAGTCGAGGCAGTGCAGGGAAAACAGTTTTCCCTGGAATGGACTGAGACATCTGGGGGACTCTGGGAATGGTGGCACGACCCTGGATTTCCTCTCGCCTTTCCTGTGGAGAGCGCCTCCTCTTGAGATGCGACGGGAACGCCGGGAATTCTTTCCCGACCACGCAGGGAATGGATCCCTCCTCTCGAGCTAGGAGGCGGACACGGGGCTCCTCTGGATGTGGGCGGGACTCTCCTGCCTCCTCTCGGTTGGAGACTGGTATGTCGGGGAACTTCTTGAGTTGCAGCAAGGGTGTGAAGGACCCTTTGGAAGTTCCAGAGGTTAGGTGTGATTAGCCTGGAGACGCCTCAGGGGAAATGGGCCTCATCTCGCCTGGTGGGTAAAACCTCCTGGATTTTCTCGAGTTGCGGCAGGTGCTCTCGACTTACGACAGGGACCTCAGGGTCCCGTTCTGGTGGCCTCAGGAAACTTCAGTCCCCATGCGAGTTGCTAGGGGCCTCTCGGGATTCCCCTCCCTTCGATGCCGGGGCCTAAGACCTTGTGTGGAGTCGGTGCCGGAACCTGAGGATTCCTCTGCCAGTGCCGACATGGATTTTCGGCGACTTCTGGAGTCTCCCCAGGGGCGTCAGTCCTCGTCTCGAGTGGGGGAATGCACGTGCCCTTTCCTCCCTAGCTGTTGCAGCAGTGTCACGCTTCCCTTCTCGTGGATCAAGGGATCTGTGGCTTTCCCTCGAGGCTTTCCCACGAGGCTTTCCCACAGGACTGTCCCACCTTCCACCATGGTGTGAGTCGATCCTCTTCTTGAAAGTCGAGGCAGTGCAGGGAAAACAGTTTTCCCTGGAATGGACTAAGATATCTGTGGGACTCTGGGAATGGTGGCACGACCCTGGAGTTCCTCTCGCCTTTCCTGTGGAGAGCACCCCGTCTTGAGATTTGACGGGAACGCCGGGAATTCTTTCCCGACCACGCAGGGAAAGGATCCCTCCTCTCGAGCTAGGAGTCGGAAACGGGGACTCCTCTGGATGTGGGCGGGACTCTCGTTCTACCTCTCGAGTGGAAACTGGGTATGTTGGGTATTTCTTGAAGTTGCAGAAAGGGTGTGAATGGACCCTTTGGAAGTTCGAGAGGTTAGGTGTGATTAGCCTTGAGACAACTCAGTTGAAAAGGGCCTCATCTCGCCTAGAAGGGAGAACCTCCTGGATTTTACTCAAGTTGCGGCAGGTGCTCTCGAATTACTACGGGGACCTCAGGGACCCGCTCTGGTGGCCTCAGGAAAAACCAGTCCCCATGCGATTTGCTCGGGAGCCTCTCAGGATTCCTCTCCCATCGATGCCGGGGCCTAAGACCTTGTGTGGAGTCGGTGTCCGGAAACTGAGGATTCCTCTCCAGTTCTGACATGGATCTTGGGGTACTTCTGGATTCTCCCCAGGGGAGTCAGTCCTCGTCTCGAGTGGGGGCATGCACGTGCGCTTTCCTCCCGAGCTGTAGCAGCAGTGTCACGCTTCCCTTCCCGTGTATCCTAGGATCAGTGGCTTTCCCTCGAGGTTTCCACGAGGCTTTCCCACGACGCTTTCCCACCAGGCTTTCTCACGACGCTTTCCCACAGTGATGTCCCACGTGCCACCGTGGTGTCAGTCAATCCTCGTCTTGAATGTTGAGGCAGTGCTGGGAAAACAGGCTTCCCGTGGAATGGACTGAGACATCTGGGGGATCTGGGAAAGGTGGCACGACCCTGGAGTTCCTCTCGCCTTTCCTGTGGAGAGCGCCTCCTCTTGAGATGCGAGGGAATGCCGGGAATTCTTTCCCGACCACGCAGTGAAAGGATCGCTCCTCTCGAGCCATGAGGCGGAAACGAGGCTCCACTGGATGTAGTGGGACTCTCGTGCTTCCTCTCGAGTGGAGACGGGTATGTCGGGGAACTTCTTGAGTTGCAGCAATGGTGTGAAGGACACCTTTGGAAATTCCATAGGTTAGGTAGTGATTAGCCTCGAGACGCCTCAGCGGAAATAGGCCTCATCACGCCTGGAAGGGGAGAACCTCCTGGATTTTCTCGAGTTGCGGCAGGTGCTCTCGACTTACGACGGGGACCCCAGGTACCCTCTATGGTGGCCTCAGGAAAGGCCAGTCCCCATGCGAGTTGCTACGGCGGCCATCTCGGGATTCCTCTCCCGTCGATGCCGGGGCCTAAGACCTTGTTTGGAGTCGGTGCCGGAACCTGAGGATTCCTCTCCAGTGCTGACATGGATCTTGGGGTACTTCTGGAGTCTCCCCAGGGGAGTCAGTCCTTCGTCTCGAGTGGGGGCATGCACGTGCGCTTTCCTCCCAAGCTGTATCAGCAGTGTCTCGCTCCCCTTCACGTGGATCAAGGGATCTGTGGCTTTCCTTCGAGGCTTTCCCATGAGACTTTCCAACGAGTCTTTCCCACAGGGCTGTCCCAGGTGCCACCATCGTGTGAGACGATCCTCGGCTTGAAAGTCGAGGCAGTGCAGGAAAAACAGGTTTCCCTGGAATGGCCTGAGACATCTGGGGGTACTCTGGGAATGGTGGAACGACCCTGGAGTTCCTCACGCCTTTCCTGTGGTAAAGCGCCCCCTCTTGAGATGAGACGGGAATGCCGGAGAATTCTTTCCCGACCACGCAGGGAAAGGATCCCTCCTCTCGAGCTATGTGGCGGTAACGGGGCTCCTCTGGATGTGGGCGGGACTCTCGTGCTTCCTCTCGAGTGGAGACGGGTATGTCGGGGAACTTCTTGAGTTGCAGCAAGGATGTGAAGGACGTTTTGGAAAGTTCCAGAGATTAGGTGTGATTAGCCTCGGGACGCCTCAGAGGAAATGGGCCTCATCTCGCCTGGAGGGGAGAACCTCCTGGATTTTCTCGAGTTGCGGCAGGTGCTCTCGACTTATGACGGGGACCCCAGGGACCCGCTCTGGATGGCCTCAGGAAAGGCCAGTCCCCATGCTAGTTAGCTCGGGGCCCCTCGGGATTCCTCTCCCGTCGATGCCGGGGCCTAAGACCTTGTTTGGAGTCGGTGCCGGAACGTGAGGATTCCTCTCCAGTGCTGACAGTGGATCTTGGGGTACTTCTGGAGTCTCCCCAGGGGAGTCAGTCCTCGTCTCGAGTGGGGGCATGCACGTGCGCTTTCCTCCCGAGCTGTAGCAGCAGTGTCACACTTCCCTTCGTGCTGATTAAAGCAACTGTGGCTTTCCCTCGAGGCTTTCCCACGAGGCTTTCCCTCGAGGCTTTCCCACGAGGCTTTCCCACAGGGCTGTCCCACGTGCCACCGTGGTGTGAGTCGATCCGTGGCTTGAAAGTCGAGGCAGTGCAGGGAAAACAGGTTTCCCTGGAATGGACTGAGACATCTTGGGGACTCAGGATATGGTGGAACCGACCCTGCAGTTCCTCTCGCCTTTCCTGTGGAGAGCGCCTCCTCTTGAGATGCGACGGGAACGCCAGGAATTCTTTCCCAACCACGCAGGGAAAGGGTCCCTCCTCTCGAGCTAGGAGGCGGAAGCGGGGCTCTTCTGGATGTGAGCGGGACTCTCGTGCTTCCTTTCGAGTGGAGACGGGTATGTCGGGGAACTTCTTGAGTTGCAGCAAGGGTGTGAAGGACCCTTTAGAAATTCCAGATTTTAGGATGTGATTAGCCTCGGTACGCCTCAGCGGAAATGGGCCTCATCTCGCCTGGAGGGGAGAACCTCCTGGATTTTCTCGAGTTGCGGCAGGTTATCTCGTCTTACGACGGGGACCTCAGGGACCCGCTCTGGTGGCCTCAGGAAAGGCCAGTTCCCATGCGAGTTGCTCGGGGGCCTCTCGGGATTCCTCTCCCGTCGATAGCCGGGGCCTAAGACCTTGTGTGGAGTCAGTGCCGGAACCTGAGGATTCCTCTCCAGTGCCGACATGGATCTTCGGGGACGTTCTGGAGTCTCGCCAGGGGCGTCAGACCTCGGCTCGAGTGGGGGCATGTACGTGCGCTTTCCTCCCGAGCTGTAGCAGCAGTGTCACGCTTCCCTTCGCATGGATCAAGGGATCTGTGGTTATCACTCGAGGCTTTCCCACGAGGCTTTCCAACGAGGCTTTCCCACAGGGCTGTCCCACGTTCCACCGTGGCTGTGAGTCGATCCTCGGCTTGAAAGTCGAGGCAGTGCAGGGAAAAAGGTTTCCCTGGAATGGACTGAGACATCTGGGGGACTCTGGGAATGGTGGCACGACCCTGGAGTTCCTCTCGCCTTTCCTGTGGAGAGCACCTCCTCTTGAGATGCGACGGGAACTTCCGGGAATTCTTTCCCGACAACACACGGGAAAGGATCCCTCCTCTCGAGCTAGGAGGCCGGAAACGGGGCTCCTCTGGATGTGGTCGGGACTCTCGTGCTTCCTCTCGAGTGGAGACGGGTATGTCTGGGAAATTCTTGAGTTGCAGCAAGGGTGTGAAGGGCCCTTTGGAAGTTCCAGAGGTTAGATGTGATTAGCCTCGAGACGCCTCAGCGGAAATGGGCCTCATCTCGCCAGGAGAGGAGAACCTCCTGGATTTTCTCGAGTTGCGGCAGGTGCTCTCGACTTACGACAGGGACCTCAGGGACCCGCTCTGGTGGCCTCAGGAAAGGCCAGTCCCCATGCGTGTTGCTCATGGGCCTCTCGGGATTCCTCTCCCGTCGATGCCGGGGACCTAAGACCTTGTGTGGAGTCTGTGCCAAAACCTGAGGATTCCTCTCCATTGCTGACATGTATCTTGGGGCACTTTTGGAGTCTCCCCAGGGGAGTCAGTCCTCGTCTCGAGTGGGGGCATGCACGTGCACTTTCCTCCGAGCTGTAGCAGCAGTGTTGAGCTTCCCTTCACGAGGATCAAGGGATCTGTGGCTTTCCCTCGAGGCTTTCCACGACGCTTTCCCACCAGGTTTTCCCACGAGGCTTTCCCACAGTGATGTCCCACGTGCCACCGTGGTGTCAGTTGATCCTCGGTTTGAAAGACGACGCAGTGCTGGGGAAAAAGGCTTCCCTGGAATGCACTGAGATATCTGGGGGACTCTAGGAATGGTGGCACGACCCTGGAGTTCCTCTCGCCTTTCCTGTGGACAGCGCCTCCTCTTGAGATACGACGGACACCGGGAATTCTTTCCCGACGACGCAGGGAAAGGATATCTCTTCTCGAGCTAGGAGACAGAAACAGGGCTCATCTGGATGTGGCCGGGACTCTCGTGCTTCTTCTTGAGTGGAGACGGGTATGTCGGGGAACTTCTTGAGTTGCAGCAAGGGTGTGAAGGGCCCTTTGGAAGTTCCAGAGGTTAGACGTGATTAGCCTCTAGACGCCTCAGCGGAAATGGGCCTTATCTCGCCAGGAGGGGAGAACCTCCTGGATTTTCTCGAGTTGCGGCAGGTGCTCTCGACTTACGACAGGGACCTCAGGGACCCACTCTGGTGGCCTCAGGAAAGGCCTGTCCCCATGCGAGTTGCTCGGGGGCCTCTGGGGTTTCCTCTCCCTTTGATGCCAGGGCCTAAGACCTTGTGTGGAGTCGGTACCGGAACCTGAGGTTTCCTCTCCAGTGCCGACATGGATCTTCGGGGACTTCTGGAGTCTCCCCAGGGGCGTCAGTCCTCGTCTGGAGTGGGGGCATGCACGTTCGCTTTCCTCCCGAGCTGTAGCAGGAGGGTCACGCTTCCCTTCTCGTGGATCAAGGGATCTGTCGCTTTCGCTCGAGGCTTTCCCACGAGGCTTTCCCACAGGGCTGTCCCGCGTGACACCGTGGTGTGAGTCGATCCTCGGCTTGAAAGTTGAGGCAGTGCAGGGAAAACAGGTTTCCCTGGAATGGACTGAGACATCTGGGGGACTCTGGGAATGTGGCACGAATCTGGAGTTCCTCTCGCCTTTCCTGTGGAGAGCGCCTCCTCTTGAGATGCGACGGGAACGCCGGGAAAACTTTCCCGACCACGCAGGGAAAGGATCCCTCCTCTCGAGTTAGTAGGCAGAAACGGGGCACCTCTGGATGTGGGCGGGACTCTCGTGCTTCCTCTCGAGTGCGGACGGTATGTCGGGGAACTTCTTGAGTTGCAGCCAGGGTGTGAAGCACCGTTTGGAAGTTCCAGAGATTAGGTGTGATTAGCCTCGAGACGCCTCAGCAGAAATGGGCCTCATCTCGCCTGGAGGGGAGAACCTCCTGGATTTTCTCGAGATAGCGGCAGTTGCTCTCGACTTACGACGGGGACCTCAAACACCCCGCTCTGGGGGCCTCAGGAAAGGCCAGTCCCCATGCGAGTTGCTCGGGGCCTCTCGGGATTCCTCTCCCGTCGATGCCGGGGTCTAAGACCTTGTGTGGAGTCGGTGCCGGAACCAGAGGTTTCCTCTGCAGTGCTGACATGGATCTTGGGATAATTCTGAAGTCTCCCCAGGGGAGTCAGTCCTCGTCTCGAGTGGGGGCATGCACGTGTGCTTTCCTCCCGAGCTGTAGCAGCAGTGTCTGCGCTTCCCTTCCCGTGAATCAAGGGATCTCTGGCTTTCCCTCGAGGCTTTCCCACGAGGCTTGCCCACAGGTCTGTCCCTCGTGTCACTGTGGTGTCAGTCGATCCTAGGCTTGAAAGTCGATTCATTGCAGGGAAAATAGCTTTCCCTGTAATGGACTGAGACATCTGGGGGACTCTGGAATGGTGGCACGACCCTGGAGTTCATCTCGCCTTTCCTGTGGAGAGCACCTCCTCTTGAGATGCGACGGGAACGCCGGGAACTCTTTCCCGACCACGCAGGGAAGGTATCCCTGCTCTCGAGCTATCAGGCGGAAACGGGGCTCCTCTTGATGTGGGCGGGACTCTCGTGCTTCCTCTCGAGAGGAGTCGGGTATGTCGGGGAACTTCTTGAGTTGCAGCAAGGATGTGAAGGACCCTTTGGTAAGTTACAGAGGTTAGGTGTGATTAGCCTGGAGACGCCTCAGTAGAAATGGGCCTCATCTCGCCTGGAGGGGAGAACCTCCTGGATTTTCTCGAGTTAGGGCAGGTGCTCTCGACTTACGACGGGGATCTCAGGGACCCGCTCTGGGGGCCTCAGGAAAGGCCAGTCACCATTGGAGTTGCTCGGGGCCTCTCGGGATTCCTCTCCCGTCGATGCCGGGGGCCTAAGTCCTTGTGTGGAGTCAGTGCCAGAACCTGAGGTTTCCTCTCCAGTGCTGACATGGATCTTGGGGTACTTCTGGAGTCTCCCCAGGGGAGTCAGTCCTCGTTCCGAGTGGGGGCATGCACCTGCGCTTTCCTCCCGAGGTGTAGCAGCGGTGTCATGCTCCCATCGCGTGGATCAAGGGATCAGTGGCTTTCCCTCGAGGCTTCCTCACGAGGCTTTCCCATAAGGCTTTCCCACATGGCTGTCCCACGTGCCACCGTGGTGTGAGTCGATCCTTGGCTTGAAAGTCGAGGCAGTGCAGGGAAAACAGGTTTCCCTGGAATGGACTGAGACATCTGGGGACTCTGGAATGGTGGCACGACCCTGGAGTTCCTCTCGCCTTTCCTGTGGGAGCGCCTCCTCTTGAGATGCGACGGGAACGCCAGGAATTCTTTCCCGACCACGCAGGGAAAGGATCCCTCCTCTCTGAGCTAGGAGGCGGAAACGGGGTCTCCTCTGGATGTGGGCGGGACTCTCGTGCTTCCTGCTCGAGTGGAGACGGGTATGTTGGGGAACTTCTTGAGTTGCAGCAAGGGTGTGAAGGACCCTTTGGAAGTTCCAGAGTTTAGGTGTGATTAGCCTCGAGACCCCTCATCGGAAATGGGCCTCATCTTGCCTGGAGAGGAGAACCTCCTGGATTTTCTCGAGTTGCGGCAGGTGCTCTCGACTTACGACGGGGACCTCAGGGACCCGCTCTGGTGGCCTCAGGAAAGGCCAGTCCCCATGCGAGTTGCTCATGGGCCTCTCGGGATTCCTCTCCCGTCGATGCGGGGACCTAAGACCTTGTGTGGAGTCTGTGCCAAAACCTGAGGATTCCTCTCCATTGCTGACATGTATCTTGGGGCTACTTCTGGAGTCTCCCCAGGGGAGTCAGTCCTCGTCTCGAGTGGGGGCATGCACGTGCGCTTTCCTCCGAGCTGTAGCAGCAGTGTTGAGCTTCCCTTCGCGAGGATCAAGGGATCTGTGGCTTTCCCTCGAGGCTTTCCACGACGCTTTCCCACCAGGTTTTCCCACGAGGCTTTCCCACAGTGATGTCCCACGTGCCACCGTGGTGTCAGTTCGATCCTCGGTTTGAAAGATCGACGCAGTGCTGGGAAAAAGGCTTTCCCTGGAATGCGACTGAGACATCTGGGGGACTCTAGGAATGGTGGCACGACCCTGGAGTTCCTCTCGCCTTTCCTGTGGACAGCGCCTCCTCTTGAGATACGACGGGACACCGGGAATTCTTTCCCGACGACGCAGGGAAAGGATATCCTCTTCTCGAGCTAGGAGACAGAAACGGGGCTCATCTGGATGTGGGCCGGGACTCTCGTGCTTCTTCTTCGAGTGGAGACGGGTATGTCGGGGGAACTTCTTGAGTTGCAGCAAGGGTGTGAAGGGCCCTTTGGAAGTTCCAGAGGTTAGACGTGATTAGCCTCTAGACGCCTCAGCGGAAATGGGCCTTATCTCGCCAGGAGGGGAGAACCTCCTGGATTTTCTCGAGTTGCGAGCAGGTGCTCTCGACTTACGACAGGGACCTCAGGGACCCACTCTGGTGGCCTCAGGAAAGGCCTGTCCCCATGCGAGTTGCTCGGGGGCCTCTGGGGTTTCCTCTCCCTTTGATGCCAGGGCCTAAGACCTTGTGTGGAGTCGGTACCGGGAACCTGAGGTTCCCTCTCCAGTGCCGACATGGATCTTCGGGGACTTCTGGAGTCTCCCCAGGGGCGTCAGTCCTCGTCTGGAGTGGGGGCATGCACGTTCGCTTTCCCTCCCGAGCTGTAGCAGGAGGGTCACGCTTCCCTTCTCGTGGATCAAGGGATCTGTCGCTTTCGCTCCGAGGCTTTCCCACGAGGCTTTCCCACAGGGCTGTCCCGCGTGACACCGTGGTGTGAGTCGATCCTCGGCTTGAAAGTTGAGGCAGTGCAGGGAAAACAGGTTTCCCTGGAATGGAACTGAGACATCTGGGGGACTCTGGGAATGTGGCACGAATCTGGAAGTTCCTCTCGCCTTTCCTGTGGAGAGCGCCTCCTCTTGAAGAGTGCGAACGGGAACGCCGGAAAACTTTTCCCGACGCGACGCAGGGAAAGATCCTCCTCTCGAGTTAGTAGGCCAGAAACGGGGCACCTCTGTGATGTGGGCGGGAACTCGTGCGGTGCTTCGCTGCTCGAGTTGCGGCTAAGGTATTGTCGGGGGAAGCTTCTTGAGTTTGCAGCCAGAGGTGTGAAGCACACGTTTGGAGTTCCAGAGATTAGGTGTGATTAGCCTCTAGGAACGCCTAGCAGAAATGGGCCTGGCATGCTCGCGCTGGAGGGGAGAAACCCTCCTGGAATTTTTCTGCGAGATAGGGCAGTTGCTCTCGACTGTACGAGCGGGGACCTCCAAACACCCGTGCTCTGGGGGCCTCAAGGAAAAGGGCGCAGTCACGCGCCATCGCGAGTTGCTCGGGGCGCTTCTGCGGAGAATTCCTCTCCAGCGTCGATAGCGCGGGGTCTACAGACCTTGTTGTGGAGCCGGTGCCCGGAAACCAGAGGTTTCCTCTTGCAAGTGCTGACATGGATCTTGGGATATATTCCTGAAGTCTGCCCAGGGGAGTCAGTCCTGCGTCTCGAGCTGGGGGTATGCAGCGTGTGGCTTTCCTCCTGAGCTGTAGCAAGCAGTGATCTCGCTTCCCCCTTCCCAGGTGAATGGCAAGGGATCTCTGGCTTTCCCCTCGAGGCTTTCCACGAAGGCTTTGCGCGCACAGGCTGTCCCTCGTGTCACTGTGGTGTCAGTGATCCTAGGCTTGAAAGGTCGAGTCATTGGGGCAGGGAGAAATTAGCTTTCGCCCTGTAATGGACTGAGACATCTGGGGCGACTCTGGGAATGGTGGCAGCGACCCTGGAGTTCATCTCGGCTCTTTCCTGTGGAGAGCAGCCTCGCTCTTTGGAGTATGCGACGGAACGGCAGGAACTCTTTCCGGCGGACGCAACGCAGGGAAGGTACTGCCCTGCTCTGCGAGCTATCAGGCGGTAAACGGGGCTCCTGCTTGATGTGGTGCGGGACTTCTCGTGCTTGCCTGCTCAGAGAGGATGTCGGGTATGTCGGGGAACTTCTTAGAGTTGCATGCAAGGATGGGTGAAGGACCCTTTGTAAGTTAGCAGAGGTTAGGTGTGATTGCGCTCGGAGAACGCCTCAGTGAAATGGCCGCTCAATCTGGCCTGGAGGGGAGAACTCCGTGGATTTCTCGAGTTAGGGCAGGTGGCTCTGCGAACTTTATCGACGGGGGTCGCTGCAGGGACGCCGCTCTGGGGGCCTCGAGGAAAAGGCCAGTCACCATTGAGTTACTCGGGCGCTCTGCGGGATTCCCCTTCTCCCGTCGATGCGCTGGGGCCTAAGTCGCTTGTGTGGAGTCAGTGCCAGAAACCTGAGGTTTCCTCAACCTCGACAGTGCTGACATGGATCTTGGGGTACTTCTGGAGTTCTCCCGCAAGGGAGTCAGGTCCTCGTTCCGAGTGGGGGCATGCACCTGCGCTTTCCTCCGAGGTGTAGCAGCGTGGTCATGCTCACCATCGCCGTGGATCAAGGGATCAGTGGGCTTTCCGCGTCCCGAGGGCTTCCTCAACGAGGCTTTCCCAATAAGGGCTTTCCCACAGTGGCCTGTCTGCGCACGTGCCTAAGCCGGTGGTGGTGAGTCGATCCTCGCTTGAAGTCGAGAGCAGTGGCAGGGAAAACAGGTTTTCCCTGGAATGGACGGAGACTCCGGAGACTCCTGGAATGTGGCAGACGACCATAGACGTTCCTCTCAGCCATTTCTGTGGAGAGCGCCTCCTCTTGAAGATGCGAGCAGGAAGCGCGCGGGGGAATATCTTTCCCAACGCACGGCAGCGGAAAGAATGCCCTTGCCTCTTGAGGCTCGGAGGGGAAACGGGGCCTCCTCTGATGTGGGTGGCAAGCTCTCGTGCTTTCGCTCCGGAGTGAGGACGGGTAATGTCGGGGAACTCTGGTGAGTTTGCAGCAAGGGTGTGAAGGAAACGCCTTTTGGAAATTCCAGAGTTTAGGTGTGAATAGCCTCGAAGAGCGCCTCAGGCGGAAATGGGCCTGCATCTGCTGCCTGAGGGAAACGCTCCTGGATTTTCCCTGCTGAGTTGGCGGCAGGTGCTCTGCGGCTTACGACGGGACGCTCAGGGACGCCGCTCTGGGTGGCTGCAGGAAATGCGGGCCAAGTCCACCATGCGACGTTGCTGCGGGTGCCTCCCCTTTTGGGGATTCCTCTCCCGTGCGATGCAGGGGGCCTATAAGACCGTTCTGTGTGGAAGTCCGTTGCCCGGAAACTGTAGGATTCCTGCTCGGCAGTGGCAGACATGGAACTTGGGTAGCTTCTGGAGTCCTCCAGGATGAGTTCAGTCCTCGTCTCGAGTGGGGGCATGTGCAACGTGCGCTTTCGCTCCGAGCTGGTAAGCAAGCAGTGTCAAGCGCTGGCCCGTTCGGGATGGATCAAGGGATGCAGGGGCTTTAGCATCCGAGGCTTCCAACTGAAGGCTTTTCACTCGAGGACTTGTTTCCGACAGGGCTGTCGCCACGTGCGCGCAAACCGTGGTGTGAGTCGATGCCTACCGGCTTGAAAGTCGAGGCAGTGCTGGGAAAAGCAGGTTTGCCCTGGAATGGACGGGAGGCATGCTGGGGGACCTCTGGAATGTGGCACGAGCCTGGAGTTCGCTCTCGTGCTTCTCGCTGGAGAGCGGCCCTCCGTCTGTGGAGATGCG
>NW_017208591.1:0-3829 GCF_001704415.2 Capra hircus | reverse complement strand
GCGGAAACGGGGCTCCTCTGGATGTGGGCGGGACTCTCGTGCTTCCTCTCAATGGAGACAGTATGTCGGGGGACTTCTTGAGTTGCAGCAAGGGTGTGAAGGACCCTTTGAACGTTCCAGAGGTTAGGTGTGATTAGCCTCGAGGACGCTCGCGGAAAATGGCCTCATCTCGCCTGGAGGGGAACCTCCTGGATTTTCTCGAGTTGCGGCAGGTGCTCTCGACTTACGACGGGACCTCAGGGACCCGCTCTGGTGGCCTCAGGAAAGGCCAGTCCGCATGCGAGTTGCTCGGGGGCCTCTCGGGATTCCTCTCCCGTCGATGCCGGGGCCTAAGACTGCCGGGAGCCAGTGTGAGGAAGCCGCCCGTGACAAGGTTATGAGGAAGGAAGCTGACATACGCAACGCGTGCTCAGACTTCATGGACCCCTCTGGAAATTTTTAAGCATGTACCCCAACAAAAATCTGCTGGGTTTTGTGCTCTGCTTTTTCACTCTTCTGACCTTTTCTGGAAAAAGTCAATTCAGGGCGTTACTCTTCTGCATTTGAAAGAGTGTTTCAATCCAAAAACCCTCTGATGGCTTTCTAGCCTGCCTGTAGGACTCGTACAGCTGCGCTTGTGATTGTTTGAGGCCTCCTGACCGCAGGAGGCACAGGAAGCTTAAAACATCCTAGGAATGCAGGAGCTTCGAGGAGTCAAAATCTTTAGAATAGGACTGATTAAAAGTTTGTTTTTTGGGTCAATGCTTGCTGCCAAATTTTCATATCCTTTGTTTTTAGATATAGTTGGTATATAGAAAAACAAGTAGTAGACCTGTATTAGCAACATTAGATCTTTGAGTTAAGTACCTTCTTTTTATAACCCACTGCACCTTTGTTCTATAGAGATGTAACTTTAATGCTTTAAGGAGATGCAGATTAAAGAAAAACACTTCTGGGGAAACAAAATTAACATTCATTAAGGAAGAGAGCCAAAAAGTGTTAACAAGCCTCTTGGCCAAAAGATAATGTAAATCACCTGAGACCTTTTGTATACAAAATGATATACAGAAAGAATCTGGGTTGCGAACACTACATAATTTTGTGTTATCCATTGATCTCCATGTTTTATCAAAAGTATAAAAGGCCTTCTGAACAATAAAGGAGGAGGCCAGGGCCGGGGGCCAATTTCTCGGACCAGCTTCTCGAACTAGTCTCTCAGCCTGGTTTCTTGGGACTCTGGCTCCCCCTGTGTCTTTCTCTCTCTTTCTTCTTCTCTACCTTTCCTTCCCTCTGCTCTTTACTTTAACTTCAGGCTGAATCTCCACCTGGAGTGCGGAGGCTCGCCAGGTCTACTTACTTGCCCTGGCTGTTAAGACCCGCACGAAAGGGAGCTTAAGGCGAGGCACCCTTAGATATTCAAGCGGGCGCCGGTGGCCCAACGTAGGTGGTGCAAAATTGCTTGTCTGGAATTTTATTGGCCGTCCGCGTAAACCAAGCTATTCAGCCCTCTTCCTCCACTTAATCTTCTTACTACACTATAGTTTCCTAATCTAATCTTACATTAATAAATAAACAAGACTTTCCACGCCAACGCCGTCCACCCTTCAATTCCCTGGATCCACGGGCTGGACCCCGGCATAAGACCTTGAGTGGAGTCGGTGCCGGAACCTGAGGATTCCTCTCCAGTGCTGACATGGATCTTGGGTACTTCCTGAGTCTTCCCAGGGGAGTCAGTCCTCGTCTCGAGTAGGGGCATGCACGTGCGCTTTCCTCCCGAGCTGTAGCAGCAGTGTCACGCTTCCCTTCGCGTGGATCAAGGGATCTGTGGCTTTCCCACTAGGCTTTCCCACAGGGCTGTCCACGTGCCACCGTGGTGTGAGTGGATCCTCGGCTTGAAGTCGAGGCAGTGCAGGGAAAACAGGTTTCCCTGAACGGAACGGACTGAGACATCTGGGGGACTCTGGAATGGTGGCACGACCCTGGAGTTCCTCTCGCCTTTCCTGTGGAGAGCGCCTCCTCTTGAGATGCGACGGGAATGCCTGGAATTCTTTCCCGACCACGCAGGGAAAGGATCCTCTCCTCGAGCAAAGGCGAAAACGGGGCTCCTCTGGATGTGGGCGGGACTCTCGTGCTTCCTCTCGAGTGGAGACGGGTATGTCGGGAACTTCTTGAGTTGCATCAAGCGTGTGAAAGGCCCTTTGGAAATTCTTGAGGTTAGGTGTGATTAGCCTCGAGACGCCTCAGCAGAAATGGGCCTCATCTCACCTGGAGGGAGAACCTCCTGGATTTTCTCGAGTGGCGGCAGTGCTCTCGACTTACGACAGGGACCTCAGGAACCCGCTCTGGTGCCTCAGGACAGACCAGTCCCGATGCGAGTTGCTCGGGGACTCTCTGGATTCCTCTCCCATCGATCCCGGGGCCTAAGAGCTTGTGTGGAGTCGGTGCCTGAACCTGAGGATTCCTCTCCAGGCTGGCATGGATCTTGTGGTACTTCTGGAGTCTCCCAGGGGAGTCAGTCCACGTCTCGAGTGGGGGCATGCACATGCGCTTTCCTCCCCAGCTCTAGCAGCAGTGTAACGCTTCCCTTCGCTTGGATCGATGGATCTGTGGCTTTCCCTCGAGGCTTTCCCACAGGGCTGTCCAACGTGCCACCGTGGTGTGAGTCGATCCTCGCTTAAAAGTCGAGGCAGTGCAGGGAAAACAGGTTTCCCTGGAATGGACTGAGACATCTGGGGGACTCTGGGAATGGTGGCACGACCCTGGAGTTCCTCTCGCCTTTCCTGTGGAGAGCTCCTCCTCTTGAGATGCGACGGAAACGCCGGGAATTCTTTCCCGACCACGCAGGGGAAGGATCCCTCCTCTCGAGCTAGGAGGCGGAAACGGGGCTCCTCTGGATGAGGGCGGGACTCTCATGCTCCCTCTCGAGTGGAGACGGGTATGTCGGGGAACTTCTTGAGTTGCAGCAAGGGTGTGAAGGACCCTTTGGAAGTTCCAGAGGTAGGTGTGATTAGCCTCGAGACGCCTCAGCGGAAATGGGCCTCATCTCGCCTGGAGGGGAGAACCTCCTGGATTTTCTCGAGTAGCGGCCGGTGCTCTCGACTTACGACGCGGATCAGGGACCGCTCTGGTGGCCTCAGAAAGGCCAGTCCGCATGCGAGTTGCTCGGGGGCCTCTCGGGATTCCTCTCCCGTCGATGCCGGGGCCTAAGACTGCCGGGAGCCAGTGTGAGGAAGCCCGCCCGTGACAAGGTTATGAGGAAGGAAGCTGACATAAGCAAGGCGTGCTCAGACTTCAGGACCCCTCTGGAAATTTTTAAGCATGTACCCCAACAAAAATCTGCCGGGTTTTGTGCTCTGCTTTTTCACTCTTCTGACCTTTTCTGGAAAAAGTCAATTCAGGGCGTTACTCTTCTGCATTGAAAGAGTTTCAATCCAAAAACCCTCTGATGGCTTTTAGCCTGCCTGTAGGACTCGTACAGCTGCGCTTGTGATTGTTTGAGGCCTCCTGACCGCAGGAGGCACAGGAAGCTTAAAACATCCTAGAATGCAGGAGCTTCCGAGGAGTCAAAATCTTTAGAATAGGACTGATTAAAACTTTCGTTTTTGGTCAATGCTTGCTGCAAATTTTCATATCCTTTGTTTTTAGATATAGTTGGTATATAGAAAAACAAGTAGTAGATCTGGATTAGCAACATTAGATCTTTGAGTTAAGTACCTTCTTGTTATAACCCACTGCACCTTTGTTCTATAGAGATGTAACTTTAATGCTTTAAGGAGATGCAGATTAAAGAAAAACACTTCAGGGAAACAAATTAACATTCATTAAGAAGAGAGCCAAAAAGTGTTAACAA
>NW_017208590.1:0-3830 GCF_001704415.2 Capra hircus | reverse complement strand
GTCGGTTCCACCTTTCCAGAGGTCCCCAAGATGTGCTCAGTCGATTTCCAGGGAAACCTGTTTTCCCTGCACTGCCTCGACTTTCAAGCTGAGGATCGACATCGACACACTCCACGGTGGCACGTGGGACAGCCCTGTGGAAAGCCTCGTGGGAAAGCCTCGTGGGAAAGCCTCGAGGAAAGCCTCCAGGGAAGTACCCCAAGATCCATGTCAGCACTGGAGAGGAAACATCAGGTTCCGGCACTGACTCCACACAGGTCTTAGGCCCGGCATTGACGGGACAGGAATCCCGAGAGGCCCCCGAGCAACTCGCATGGGGACTGGCCTTTCCTGAGGCCACCAGTACGGGTCCCTGGTCCCCGTCGTAAGTCGAGAGCACCTGCCCCAACTCGTAAAAATCCAGGAGGTTCTCCCCTCCAGGCGAGATGAGGCCCATTTCCGGTGAGGCGTCTCGAGGCTAATCACACCTAACCTCTGGAACTTCCAAAGGGTCCTTCACACCCTTGCTGCAACTCAAGAAGTTCCCTGACATACCCGTCTCCACTCGAGAGGAAGCACGAGAGTCCCGCCCACATCCAGAGGAGCCCGTTTCCGTCTCCTAGCTCGAGAGGAGGGATCCTTTCCCTGCGTGTTCGGGAAAGAATTCCCGGCGATCCCGTCGCATCTCAAGAGCAGGCGCTCTCCACAGGAAAGGCGAGAGGAACTCCAGGTTCGTGCACCATTCCCAGAGTCCCCCAAATGTCTGCGTCCATTCCAGGGAAACCTGTTTGCCCTTCACTGCCTTGACTTTCAAGCCGAGGATCGACTCACACCACGGTGGCACGTGGTACAGCCCTGTAGGCCTCGTGGGAAAAAGCCTCGTGGGAAAACCTCGTGGAAAGCCTCGAGGGAAGCCACAGATCCCTTGATCCACGCGAAGGAAGCGTGACACTGCTGCTACAGCTCAGGAGGAAATCGCACGTGCATGCCCTCACTCGAGACGAGGACTGACTCCCCTGGGGAGACTCCAGAAGTACCCCAAGATCCATGTCAGCACTGGAGAGGAATCCTCAGGTTCCAGCACCGACTCCACACAAGTCTTAGGCCCGGCATCAACGGGAGAGGAATCCCGAGAGGCCCCGAGCAACTCGCATGGGGACTGGCCTTTCCTGAGGACACCAGAGCGGGTCCCTGAGATCCCCGTCGTAAGTCGAGAGCACCTGCCGCAACTCGAGAAAATCCAGGAGGTTCTCCCCTCCAGGCGAGATGAGGCCCATTTCCGCTGAGACTTCTCGAGCTAATCACACCTAAACTCTGGAACTTCCAAAGGGTCCTTCACACCCTTGCTGCAACTCAAGAAGTTCCCGACTTACCCGCTCCACTCGAAAGGAAGCACGAGACTCCCGCCCACATCCAGAGGAGACCCGTTTCTGCCTCCTAGCTCGAGAGGAGGGATCCTTTCCCTGCGTGGTCGGGAAAGAATTCCCGGCGTTCCCGTCGATCTCAAGAGGAGGCACTCTCCACAGGAAAGGCGAGAGGAACTGCAGGGTCGTGCCACCATTCCCAGAGTCCCCCAGATGTCTCAGTCCATTCCAGGGAAACCTGTTTTCCCTGCACTGCCTCGACTTTGAAGCCGAGGATCGACTCACACCACGGTGGCACGTGGGACAGCCCTGTGGGAAAGCCTCGTGGGAAAGCCTCGAGGGAAAGCCACAGATCCCTTGATCCACTCGAAGGGAAGCGCCACACTGCTCCTACAGCTCGGGAGGAAAGTGCACGTGCATGCCATCACTCGAGACGAGGCTGACTCCCCTGGGAAGACTCCAGGAGTACCCCAAACCATGTCAGCACTGGAGAGGAATACTCAGGTTCCGGCACCGACTCCACACAAGGTCTTAGGCCCCGGCATCGACGGGAGAGGAATCCCGAGAGGCCCCGAGCAACTCGAATGGGGACTGGCCTTTCCTGAGGCCACCAGAGCGGGTCCCTGAGGTCCCGGTAGTAAATTGAGAGCACCTGCCGCATCTCGAGAAAATCCAGGAGGTTCTCCCCTCCAGGCGAGATGAGGCCCATTTCTGATGAGGCGTCTCGAGGCTAATCACACCTAACCCCTGGAACTTCGAAAGGGTCCTTCACACCCTTGCTGCAACTCAAGAAGTACCCCAACATACCCGTCTCCACTCGAGAGGAAGCACGAGAGTCCCGTCCACATCCAGAGGAGCCCCGTTTGCGCCTCCTACCTCGAGATGAGGGATCCTTTCCCTGCGTGGTCAGGAAAGAATTCCCGGTGTTCCTGTCGGATCTCATATGGAGGCTCTCTCCACAGGAAAGGCGAGAGGAACTCCAGGGTCGTGCCACCATTCCCAGAGTCCCCCAGATGACTCAGTCCATTCCTGGGAAAACTGTTTTCCCTGCACTGCCTCGACTTTCAAGCGAGGATCCACTCACACAACGGTGGCACGTGGACAGCCCTGTGGGAAAGCCTCATCGGAAAGCCTCCTGGGAAAGCCTCGAGGGAAAGCCACAGATCCCTTGATCCACGCGAAGGAAGCGTGACACTGCTGCTACAGCTCGGGAGGAAATCGCACGTGCATGCCCTCACTCGAGGTGAGGACTGACTCCCCTGGGAGACACCAGAAGTACCCCAAGTTCCATATCAGCACTGGAGAGGAATCCTCAGGTTCCGGGACCGACTCCACACAAGATCTTAGGCCCCGGCATCACCGGGAGAGCAATCCCGATAGGCCCCCGAACAACTCGCAAGGGGACTGGCCTTTCCTGAGGCCACCAGAGCGGGTCCGTTATCCCTGTCGTAAGTTGAGAGCACCTGCCACAACTCGAGGAAATGCAGGAGGTTCTCCCCTCCAGGCGAGATGAGGCCCATTTCCGCTGAGGCGTCTGGAGGCTAATCACATCTAACATCTGGAATTTCCAAAGGGTCCTTCACACCCTTGCTGCAACTCAAGAAGTTCCCCGACATACCCGTCTAAACTCGAGAGGAAGCACGAGAGTCCCGCCCACATCCAGAGGAGACCTGTTTCCGCCTCCGAGCTCGAGAGGAGGGATCCTTTCCCTGCGAGGGGGGAAAGAATTCCCGCGTTTCCGTTGCATCTCAAGAGGAGGTGCTCTCCACAGGAAAGGCGAGAGGAACTCCAGGGTCGTGCCACCATTCCCAGAGTCCCCCAGATGTCTCAGTCCATTCCAGGGAAAATCTGTTTTCCCTGCACTGCCTCGACTTTGAAGCCGAGGATCGACTCACACCACGGTGGCACGTGGGACAGCCCTGTGGGAAAGCCTCGTGGGAAAGCCTCGAGGGAAAGCCACAGATCCTTGATCCACGCGAAGGGAAGCGCGACCCTGCTGCTGCAGCTAGGGAGGAAAGCTCACGTGCATGCCCCCACTCGAGACGAGGACTGACTCCCCTGGGGAGACTCCTAAAGTAGCCCAAGTTCCATGTCAGCACTGGAGAGGAATCCTCAGGTACCGGCACCGACTCCACACAAGGTCTTAGGCCCCAGCATCGACGGGAGAGGAATTCCGAGAGGCCCCAAGGAACTCGCATGGGGACTGGCCTTTACTGAGTCCACCAGAGCGGGTCCCTTAGGTCCCAGTCGTAAGTCGAGAGCACCTGCCGCAACTCGAGAAAATCCTGGAGGTTCTCCCTCCAGGCGAGATGAGGCCCATTTCCGCTGAGGCGTCTCGAGGGCTAATAACACCTAACCACTGGAACTTCCAAAGGGTCCTTCACAGCCTTGCTTCAACTCAAGTAGTTCCCGACTTACCCGTCTCCACTCGAGAGGAAGCACGAGAGTCCCGCCCACATCCGAGGAGACCCTTTTCTGCCACCTAGC